>NC_087205.1:2588144-2595644 GCF_015104395.2 Macrobrachium nipponense | reverse complement strand
GTAAACTTCTTAGAATTCACCAGTCAAGTATATAGCTACAATAACACCGTAAACGAAAGAGCGGATAGCTTGTCAAGTGATACGCGGTCTCCGGAGATCGCCAGTGTTCTACTTCCGCGTTCTGGGAGGCTACGACGCACTTGAATATGAGATGAGGTGCCCCGACAGGTGATACGAGGTCACCTGAGGGAAGAAACGTTTTGTTGACCTTCCAGTGAATTCCCCTTCTAAGCTTTTCGCTTACTCGGGGAGTAAGCCTACAAACTGCTTTGTTCTTGTTTTCGGCGGGAGGGGGGGGGGGGGGGGGGTGCTAGGAAAGTCTAAAAAGGTCTGAAAAGGGTGTTTCGCTTCGAGTTACTGATACAGGAATTTTAGGATACGATATTTATGATATATTTATTAGAATGAAAATGTAAAAAAAGAATAATGTGCATGTTAAACAGTACAGAAAAATATTTATAATAAAATACAGCGTATTTATTTTAATTAACTTAGTTTTATATTTTTAACCCTTGGGTATCTGACGCCCTGGAAGCTCGCTGGGCAAGTTCATGGTCTTTCTTTTTGTAAAGATGTTTGGCCATTACGAATGATGCCCTTATTAAACGCAGTCAGTTTCTTACTATTTTCAATGTGTGACAACGTCCCAAAGGCAGGACTTCCTGTATCACCCTCCTTGTTTGTCGTATGTTTGTTTGTTTGTATGCATGGTGTTTTTACGGTGCATGTAACCAGTGGTTATTCAGCAACGGGACCAACTGGTTTAACGTGACTTCCGAATCACGTCGTATAGGCACTGTAGTATTAATAACAGATAACGACTGTGAATTGTTTTTATCAGTAGTCAACATGAGCACATATTTCAAGAAACGTTTCAGAAATTGCTAGATTTTCCTGTTGGACTGAGCCAGCCTTATGCCAGTTAAGGGGCGTTAAGGATATATTTAAAGAAATATTTAAGAAATTATCTATTTTCTGGTAGACTGAGCCAGCCTCATGTCAGTTTAAGGGGCGTTAAGGATTTGGAAAAAATAATCAAGGGAAAAAAAGGCCTGGTGCAGACTACCAACAGAGACCTTGCTAACGTAGCTGTCGAAGATCGAATGTTCATTTGTGTGAAAAAGAGAAATCATACCAAAGATAAGAGTAACGCACGACTTAAAAGAAAATGTCTGAATGATGACGAATATATCAGTAAAGTACAAACATATAAACACTGGATGAGAAAATCCCAGATGACGCACCTCATTAGAAATGTCAATGTTGTATTTTATATTTTAGTAAGCTTCCGGAATGGAATATTTTGGACTGGCTAACTAATTCACTCATTTGCATTAGCAGCTATTACGGTTTTATCATCAAAGTTTATAAATGTTTAACATTATATTGCGACAATATTAATTTTCGTTATTCAAGTTCGCAATTATATGAAAAAATCTAAATGAAATATTAACGTGGCATAAGAAGTTTCCAAGCTAGTAACGAAAGGTGTTAAAATACACAGCTTTATTATACATATAAATTCTAAAAACAGTGGAGGCAATTTCTTTATTTCAATATATGCAGCGAGTACCGACTATTTCTATGCCTTGCGAAATTTTGTATTCGACAAAATACGAGTTGCAAGATGCACAGCATCCTATCAAATGAAACGAGTTGAAGCATCTTTCAAATTTATAGAAAACATCTTTCAAATGCGTCATTTTAATTTATAAGAAGCATCTTTCAGATGCGCCTTTCAAATTTATAGGAAGCATCTTTCAGATGCATTTTTCTAATTAATAGGAAGCATCTTCCAAATGTGTCTTTCAAATTCATATGAAGCATCTTTCAAATACGTCTTTCTAATTTATAGAAGGATCTTTCAAATTTGTATGAAGCATCTTTCAAATGAGTCTTTCTGATTTATACGAAGCATCTATCAAATTTGTATGAAGCATCTTTCGAATGCGTCTTTCAAATTTATACGAAACATCTTTCAGATCCGTCTTTTTAATTTATATGGAGATCTTTCAAATGCGTCTTTCTAATTTATATGAAGCATCTTTCAGATGTGTCTTTCAAAATGTATAGGAAGCATCTTTCAGATGCATTTTTCTAATTAATAGGAAGCATCTTCCAAATGCGTCTTTCAAATTCAAATACGTCTTTCTAATTTATAGAAGCATCTTTCAAATTTGCATGAAGCATCTTTTAAATGCGTCTTTCTAATTTATACAAAGCATCTTTCAAATTTGTATGAAGCATCTTTCAAATTCATCTTCAAAATTTATAGGAAGCATCATTCAAATGCGTCTTTCTAATATATATGAAGATCTTTCAAGGCATCTTTCAAATTTACGTATGAAAAATGAAAAAAAGAAGAAGTGTATTTTAACCCCTCATCTTTCCGGCCATAACGGTTACTTTCACTGGTCTTGTATTATTCTCTACTGCTCATAACACTGGCCAACAAAGTAACAGGAAAAAAAAGCCAAACAATGGCCAGCACCGTTGCAGCCAAATTATCATCAGTCCGAGATATTCAATTAATCTCACTATAAATAAAATGACGAGAAATATACCACGAAACGCCCCCTGACCTCGTAGCAACAATGTCTTCATGACTTCGGATGTGTAATTACGCGCTGGGCAAATCCTGAGGAAATAATGAACGAATCTTCTCGTAGTAGTTATTTTCCCCAAATTCATCATCTGCGCGGCGCGTATATATATATATATATATATATATATATATATAGTATATATATTATATATATATATATATATATATATATTATTAAGGATATATATATATATATATATACCCCTATATATAATATATACCTATATATATTTCAGTTGCATAAACAATATAAAAAGAATAAGGAGACCAATCTGAAGCAGAGAGAGAGAGAGAGATAAAGATGTTTGCAAAGGGGCGATGGCAACGCTGTATATGGATTGACCAATGTTTCATTGAATCGGTCCTGACATGAAGCGAATCTCTTTATAAAAAAAAATTCATAAGTAAACTGTAGGGTTTATATTTCCATTATGAGTTCTTCCTTGGATTATTGCATTTGAGTATTATTGTTGCTATTGTTATTAGAAGTTGCGATAACATTCTACGTCAAACTCAAAAATATCCGTCAGAAACTGATTTAGCAAATTTGATAATTTAATGTCTACCAGACAAGTGGTAAATATTAAAATACGGAAAGTAAATATGCACATGGCCTGTTAGGAAGAGGGACAAACGTCAAAGTACAAGTGACTCGAATTGTGATAATCCGAAGAGTCACACGAAATCATAGGGGGGCTGTATCATATTTGTTGCCATTTATGCTAGTTATTCTTCATTTATCTTTTGTAGTTTATGCCTTACCTCTCAGTTCCTTTTACGTTCCATTCAGGGGCCCTTGGGCACGAAGCAGTCTATTTTTCATAACTAAGGTTAGCGGCGTTGACTATAATAATAATAATAATAATAATAATAATAATAATAATAATAATAATAATAATAATATTATTATTATTATTATTATTATTATTATTATTATTATTATTATTATTATTATCATTATTAGTGTTAGAAATATATTTTCAACATTGTTCAAAAATATATTTTTAACGCTACTGTGGCTTTTAATTGTCAATAATGTAGTAATAATATAATAATGTAATAATAATAACTAATAATAATAATAATAATAATAATAATAATAATAATAATAATAATAATAATAATAATAATAATAGTAAGAAAAGTGATGGGCTCCTAAGGAGGCAGGATGCAACCCGGAACCCCACACTATGAATACCACCCAGTCGAATTAGAGGACTGTGATAGACAAAATAATAATAATAATAATAATAATAATAATAATAATAATAATAATAATAATAATAAAAGAAGCTTCAGCTTAAAGAAAGAGTTTTTAGCTATAAGATCAAATGAAGAACGTCTGTATTTCTCGGAGTGGCACCAGGTTTAAAAGTTCTCTTCCATATCGTACCCAAGCCCTAGGACCCTCACAACCCAAGGGCTTTGCCCCCTGACCCAGCCACCGATTGATACCCCAAAAGTATGCAGATGGGGAGCTACTGGAGAGAATGGTGAAATCTTTGGCCTTTGGTGTTTCCTTGTGTGGACCTCTGGTGGCGATGCCCTTCATAAAATGGATTATTTGGCTCGTAAAGATGGCTGTACTTGGCATGGAGAGATAACCAGCTTTAGTACTGATACCTCTCCAAGATTGCACTTACTACTGGAAGTGGGAAATGCACTGAAATGTTGTAAAGTACACTGCTAACTCTCATTCTGTGTGACCTTTTAACTTTCTTTCAGTCTTTTATATCACAAAAATGGAATGATTGTAGTGGACAGTTGATCTGAAAATGTCATAGAATCTGAGAAACTTTCATCTTCGAAAATAAATGCAACATACAAAAGGGTGTAACAATGCAAGAGGGTTTAATGCATCAGACAGGAGCAATGACATTTAAAATACACACACATACACACACACATATATATATCTACTTTTATTCATATCCTGACGGTTGTCACGTACATTGTTAATGCCTCGGGGAAATAGTGGATTATCCCAGCAGCACGAATGTTTAGAGCTGTGGCTATATAGATCTGAGTGAATATTATATATATATATATATATATATATATATATATATATATATATTATATATTATATATATATACACGTATATATATATATATATATATATATATATATATACTATATATATATATATATATATATTATATCACTCAAATTTATAACCACAGATCCAAACATTCGTGTTGGGATATTCTACTATTTTCCCGAGGCATTAACAATGTACGTGACAACCGTCAGGATATGAATAAAAGGAGGTAAACGCTCGCTTTGCCACGGTAGAATCCACCACAGATGTTAGTCACTTAAGTCAACAGGTCAGCTTGTACAAGCACTTTGAGAGAACTCCCAGTTTGCCAGTCTTAGATCGCTTTACTCGACCGTTAACGAGAAAGGAGAAATACCGGTTATAGTTGATTGACGCGTATAACTTTCTACTTCGTTGATGTCAAGTTAAAGGGGTCTTACAAAAAATATGTATCATGCAAACCAAATGTTATTTCCTAAGAAAATGTAGGAAAACTAAATAGAAATCTAATTCTTAGATTTCTAAAGCTAAAATTTTAATTTTAATGCTATATTTTTAAAAAGCTGTTACAGTCCCTTCTGAAATGGAAATAAACAACCATATTTGGCTGTAACCTTACACATAGTCAAATAATTTTTCTTCGTCAATTCCAAACCTTATCGGTTCCTAAGAATCAGTGAGGATGAAAGACAAACTGAAGGAACTTTCACACTGTTAATGAAAGCCTTGAAAATTGAGATTATCTCAAAGTTTAGATTTTCGTTTCCTGGTCATTCAAACTTCGGGATTCATGGTGTCAAAAGATCGAGAGAAACAGATCTAGAATCTTTGAATATCTTGGGTACCTAGCAAATAGATCAATAGACCAAAGGGCATTGTCACCGATGACCAATGTATATGTGAGGTTGGTGCTAAGGACATATTAATCAAAAGGCCTTGTTAACAAGGTCTCATGAATAAACTGTTTGTTATTAGATAGACGATTGAGAGTTTAGCGTGTATATATATATATATATATATATATAATATATATATATAGTATATTATATATATATATATATACATATGTATCTGGTAAAAATGACCAGTAGATTCTATCTATCTATAAACTATATAATATATATATCATATATATATATATATATATATATAATATATATACATAAATATATATATATATATATATATATATATTTAAATATATATATATATATATAGATATGATAGAATCTACTGGTCATTTTTACCAGATACATATGTAATTGTAATGGCCACAATGCCCTCATAACTTCTCGAATTCTTTGCTCTTTTTTGAATATGCTTGTCACTACAAAGCCTTGAGATCCAACTTCAAAGAAATATGAAAGAAATCATGATGTCCGGGAGTGGGAAACGAACCCGCGATGCCATAATCATATATAAATGTGTGTATAAACAAATATTTAAGAACTGAAGTTCACGAAAGTACTGATAACAATAAGTAAAAAAGGCAACAAACTGGCCCATAGAACTCTTAGCCGCGGCCCATGAAACTCAGCCACGGTCAGGTGGTGGCCTATGTTGTTGGGTACCTACAGCGCTGCAAGAAGTACGATTATGGCTAACTTTAACCTTGAATAAAATCAAAACTACTGAGGCTAGAGGGCTGCAATTTGGTATGTTTGATGATTGGAGGGTGGGTGATCAACGTACACCCATTGCAGCCCTCTAGCCTCAGTAGTTTTTAAGATCTGAGGGCGGACGGCGAGAGATATCAGGAAGCACAAGAACATATTTAGCAACGAGAGGGAAAATTGAAAAAATGATATCTGAGCGCATACCTCAGGCAACGTCTACGACCGAACAACACACTTCCCCCCATGGGACATACTATACTCATAGTCTTCATTAACTAAGAAGTGTTTGTTTGTTTGTATAGTGTTTTTACATTGTATGGAACCAGTGGTTATTCAGCAACGGGATCAACGGCTTTACGGGACTTCCGAACCACGTCAAGAGTGAACTTCTATCACCAGAACTGCACATCTCTAACCTCTCAATGGAATGCCTGAGAATCGAACTCGCAACCACAGAGGTGGCAGACCACGACCAAACCGACCACGCCACTAAAAACTGTTGGTCGTCTGCATTCAAACGAAGTCGCACAGATCAAGTGGAGACATTGCTACCAATCAAACTTTCTTTGCATAGGTGATAAGTCGGTTGTCTCAGAATCTACAGTAACTGTGCGTACGATTTCTGGCTTTATTTATTTATTTATTTTTATATTTGAAATCTTTAAAGCAAAGCTGAGTAATACAGACTCAAAAATCTCCATTTTTTCCCCTAAAAGTAACTTCCCTGTCCTGAGATCACCTTTCTAGCAAAATCTTCGTAAAAATCCACACACGAAACTTCTTGCTTAATCCTGTAAACAAACAGACAAACAAACAGAGAGGCACACCAGTAAATAAACAAAGAGAGAAATAAGCAAACAGAGCATAACATAATACCTAGTTGGGGGGGGGGGGTTAATTCAAAGATAAAAGTTGGACTATGTTCAAGTATCCGTTCAAATTTTTTATCTTTCGTAAATCACTTGCTTACGACTTTTATTAGTTTATATTTTGCTTGAGTATCAGAACATGACATTATCAGTTCATTCAAAGTAATTGAAACAAATCTGAAAAGCTTTCAGTTCAATAAATACTATGAAAACAAAAAAGGCATCACATCGAACCAAATATAAAACAATTGCAACGTAGAGAGAAAAAAATGCAATAACTCGGCATGTCATCGGTTTCAGAATCGTTCGCGCCAACACTTATATTTTTTCATTTTTTTTAGATTCCCTTACGCACACCTGGCCAATAA
>NC_087205.1:2580644-2583144 GCF_015104395.2 Macrobrachium nipponense | reverse complement strand
CGCTAAGTCTATCTTAGTTTAACCAGACCGCTGAGCAGATTAACAGCTCTCCTAGGGCTGGTCCGAAGGATTAGATATTTTCACGTGGCTAGGAGCCAACGGGACCTACAGCTTATCGTGGTATCCGAACCGCATTATATCGTGAGATGAATTTCTAATCACTAGAAAGAAATTCATCTGCTTCCACGTTGGCAGAGCGGGGAATCGAACTCGCAAATAAATAATCGGTAGGACAGCCCGTAAACCACTCGTCCGACGAGGGACTTGTACCGTCATAAATGGATCCAAATTGAGCTGGGACATCGAGAAATTAAGCAGCACTTTTGGCTTAATAATAATAATAATAATAATAATAATAATAATAATAATAATAATAATAATAATAATAATAATAATAATAATAATAATAAATCCCTATTGAAGAACAACGCAACAGTGATCGTTGAACTGCTGACTCAAGGATGAATCCATTTGCAGTAAAATTCCAAGGAATTACATCCTTTTCTACTTAAGCAGAAATGAGCTCAGAGAATATATCTGCCGGGCAGGCCGCGTTGCTAGCAACAATATCCGGAAATATTTATTGAAAGCAACAATGGTGGCTCCTCCTTGAGCCAATTTTTGTTATCAAAGTCAGCACCAAAACTAAGCTTCTGCGCTACGGTCAGTATGGGAAGGAGATTCTCAGCTTCTAAGAAATGTCCCAAGGTAAGCAGGTAGGCCCTACGTCCTTATAATTGCCACACAAGCTCAAGGTAATAGAAAGGTTATCCATACAATAATATGTGTACACACACATACATACGTATATACATACACACATATATATATGTAAATTATATAATACTATATATATGTATGTATGTATGTATGTATGTATGTATGTATGTATGTATGTATGCGGACGATATTTACTAATATGAGAGGAACAAGGGTTTTATGTAAGAGAAAAATCAATACGAGTAAAGTAAGCCTGTAAAACTAATTCTTTTAATGAGGAACAATGAAAAAGGGGGTGGGGGTTGGCATTGATGTTTTAGCTTTAGCTTCTGTTTATATTTCTACGAGAAAACCAGATTAATTTTTTTTAGAAAGAACCCAACAAAATACATTAGCTTCTAATGAAAACATACGACCTTAAGATTAGTCACTGACCTCAAAAATTTTTCGGATGCTTCATTACGACTTTATGAAAACAAAATAAAAATTCTATGACGCCACGAAAGAAAAATGAGAATTGCATGGTTTTATGAAACCAAAATAAAAATGTTATGACGATATGAAATAAAAATAAAAATGAATTTATCTCCTTAGAAAAAATACGCCCAGAGGACACCGTCGATGTCGATATTAGTTATGTTATTGTAAGGAATAATTCAAGAGGTCGCGTATATTAAATTAAAAGTATGGAAATGTTGCCATCTCAGCAACAAAGAATCATCATTATCTGCTCGTCATATTTATTAGAATATTTACGAAAAGCTGAAAATAACGAGGCCTTGAAAGTGGGCGTTTCTTTGTACAGTGCGTTTTGTTATATAGTTAAAATTAATTCTTTACCCTTTTATTTTAACAACTGAATGTTTATCTAACAAGAACCTCGGGAATGAATAAAGAATTCAAATGAAAAATGTTCTTATGAGTAAAATTGACGAATCATGGCACTTAATGAAACTGAGCAGACTTATTTGCGTCTCTCCTTAATTCATATGTAAATATGTAAATGCATTATATATATATATGTGTGTGTGTGTGTGTGTCTATCTATATATATGTATATATATATATATATATATATATATATATATATATATATATATATATATATAATATGTATTCAAGGGTAACTTTAAATCTCGTGGGGAAAGAACGAAACTTGGTACTGGTCCAATATAGTATTAATTTCTTGGAATAATCAATCAGTAGTGTTTATCAACTAAAAGATTACAACTTCCCTACTATATTCACGTGATCACGTATGCAGCAGCGTATACACATACACTTCAATTCATATCGAAAATATTTAACGTAACCTTAGGTAAATAAAAATAAAAAGAGAGACCTATTAAAAAAAAGAAAAAAAAGTAACGAGTATTACCACCTAGCGCAACCACGACGACGGCGGAAAACAAGAGAACGTCGCTCGGCGTTGAATGTTCACCTGTCTCCCGTCAGTCGAACTTACGGACAAGCTAAACAAGAGCCCCTTTCGAAGACGGGACACAAAAGGCCCCCACCAGACAAAATGACGAACCGCAATCAATGTTGCGGGATCGGCGCCCGAGTTGTTTTGACGTGATGTTGGGGCGACGAGACAAAAGGGGCATAAATCTGAACAATGAACTTACACCGAACTGCATAATGAACCTCGGCTAGAGGATGACGGGGCGGCCATGATGATGTATACAAACACAAGGGAGCTTTTGTTTCCAGAAGAGGGCGGAAAATTCCGTAGATTTCCCGACGCTTCGGAGCGGCTCCGAAGTTTTCTCATTAGCGC
>NC_087205.1:2558144-2575644 GCF_015104395.2 Macrobrachium nipponense | reverse complement strand
CCTGGTTATGAAGTCGTGTGAAATGGGTCTGTAGGGTAATTAGCGCTCGATCGGTTGGCGACGAATTACGGTCAGGAGCTGGAATGCGTAATTTTTTAGAATTTTATTTTTTTTAATGTTTTCGGTTGAGAAGCGAAATATGAAATAGTTTCAGTTTTTACTTAAATAATTGATTGATTGATTATGTCTATCAAAACTGTCGTCACAACATTTAGGTTATTAACGTTGTAATAAATCTAAATCGAAAACTAATAATAGATCAATATGTTTAAAAAGAATTTCAGATGAAGATATCTAAACATATACATATATACAATCATATCTGTTAATATAATACTTACATATACTTTATAATGTATAATTATAATTATTAATTGGTACGTACATCATTTTACCCGGGTGATTCATTGATTAATTCATTGATTGATTATGTCTATTAAAACTGACGTTACAGCATATAGGTTATTAACGTCGTAATATATCTAAATAGAAAACTAAAAGTAAATGTTTAAAAAGAATTTCATTGAAAATATCTAAAAATATACATGTATACAATCATAATTGCTCGAATATAATATAAGTTCTTACATATACTTTATATGTTTAATCTAAATTATGTTGAGGAGGCCCAAAATCTTTAATGTGTTTGTTTGTTTGTAAGGTGTTTTTACGTTGCATGGAACCAGTGGTTATTCAGCAAAGGGCAGAATCTTTAATTGGTACGTGCATAATATTCTCCATTGCATACATGCAAACTATAGGAACGAGAGTAGAAAACAACTAAACGAAAGTAGTTCTTGAACTTTCTAATACCTCGCCCCCCCCCCCACTCCTCTAAGAGTTGGCCCTTCCCTCCACGGCCCCCCCCCTTGCATCTATGAGTAAAATTCCCCTTCCAGATTTAAAAGAGATAGATAGATAGATAGAGAGAGAGAGAGAGAGAGAGAGAGAGAGAGAGAGAGAGCAGTTTCGAGGGTTAATTAAGGAAGGAGGTAAATAATTACAAAAACAAGCCCCTCGAGTCTAACTAGAATAGTAGACTATAGGAAACTAACGTCATAAGGCAATACTTCTGCATTTTTTAATAAATTTCTGAATATGATTTCCTCACTCTTGTTAAAGAGAATAACGAATTTAATTAGAGAATTTTTTTATTTTTCCCTGAAGGTCGAGACACCCACCCCTCCCCGCCCCACCCCGCCGTGTAAGAATGACTCACTGATCTACGATAATATAGTACATGAAATTGCCGACCTTCACTCGGAAATTCAATTAACTCAATCTGTAAATAGTCCAGATAAAAGGGGATTTTTTGAGGGTATGATTGTAGTTCCTCGTCTTCAGGAGAGTAAGACTTATAACAAACTCTAGGAGTCTGGTGGGAGCGGCAATTAGCGCCACAATGAGACCTTTGAAGACAACATTTTTTAAAATAGATATCAGGGTTTATTTTGCTAGATATATTGTCTCAGTTTACCGGACAAAATTTCATTATTGCCCTTTCCTCTGGCTTAGGTAATAATGCAATATTTTTTGTTCTTTATTATTATTATTATTATTATTTTTTTTCATTAGATGAAACTTATTCACACGGAACCACTGACTTGAAACCCAAGCCTCCAAAGAATGCTGGTTTCAATTTTCCACCGCAGACTCCACACTGCAGCAGTAACTGATCATGATACAGAGCCAGTGATTTTTTTTCATCGACCTCGGGGAGGCGTGAACTCGCGACATCTCAGCGGCATGCCACGACGCTAGCGAACATACCAACGTTCCAGCTTAAAGTAATGCCGAGGTTATCATCTGATAAGTAAAGTTATGCATATATAAGTAAGCAAATGGTCAAGCTTGTATGCATCACTGAATGAATCTGATAGCTTGTTTATGATAAAAAAAGGTGATATCAGTTACTTTAATGATATATTATATAGAAGATTGATATATTTCATAGAAGCACAGGGAATGGTTTTGAATCTGAGGCTGCAAGAATATCTGGAATAATTTTGCAACCCAAGAGAAGGAAACAGTGAGAGAGAGAGAGAGAGAGAGAGAGAGAGAGAGAGAGAGAGAGAGAGAGAGAGAGAGAAATAAAATTCTATCTCTATTTAGTCTTGGAATCAATGAGCGATTGGAAGCCAGACCTAAGATTTATTTGTAAAATGGTAGTCACACGTATCACTGTTGTCTCTGTAAACCTAAATGCACACATATATGTATATGATATATATATTATATATATATATTATATATATATATATTATATATATATATATATTATATATATATATATATATATATATATATATATATATATATAATATATACATATATGTATATATATATATATATATACATATACTATATATTATATGTATATATATAATATATATATTATATATATATAATATATATATGTGTGTGTATATATCTATTATATCAATATATATTATATTATTAGTTGATGTAATGTATATATGTGTGCTATATATTATAATAAGTATATTATATATATATTATATATAATATACGTTCTAATTGTCTGAAAATGCATCGTATTGAAAGTGAAACAAAGTTAGAAGTCGTCCAGGGACATTTCTTGCTAAACCCAATTGTACAAAACCAAGATATAGAATGAAACAAACAGAGAGCGGTAAGAAGTAGAACAAAATAGTATCCTGTAACGTTATGTAAACCAGCTTGGGGCATTTTTAGGTTACCCGCCCATTTTATACGGCATCCCAAACCACATCAAAATGGAAATAAAAGAATCTGAGAATGAGGATCCAGAAGAGATCCAGAATGTTGGCAGCTGCTGTTCAGTGATGATTCTTGTTTCCTTGTAAAGTGTATCATTTGCAGTCGTAAAAAAAGCCTTAATGCTGGTACTACAACGAGGAACATCTTGGAGATATGCCTTCGCGAAGAGGGTAATAAAAAATGTATATGCAATTTTCTCTTAGTTTTTCCTTCTCATAAGAAATAATAATAAAAGAATGTATACGCAATTTTCTGTTAGTTTTTCCCTTTCAATTCATAAGGAAATAATAGAAAAATGTATATGCAATTTTCTGTTAGTTTTTCCTAACAGCAATTTTATGTTAGTTTTTCCTTCTCTTAAAGAGATAAAAAAATTATCAGCAATTTTCTGTTAGTTTTTCATTTTCTTAAAGAGAAAAAAAATTATATGCAATTTTCTGTTAGTTTTTCCTTTTCTTAAAGAGATAAAAGATTTGCTATTAAAAACTACTCCCGAGTCTTTTTTTTTTTATAATATATACTATACACATAACTTTCTCTTTCAACTCTTGAATCTTTCTTTTTAGAGGCTGTGAAGGTCGACTTTGTAAGACTAAAATGACTTCCTTTTAAGAAGCTATTTGTGCGCCCTGAAAAACAGATATGAAGTTTTCATTTAAAAATAAAATAAATTAATTCTATTAAATCTAATGTTCCTCTTATACAGAATGAATCATCCCACTTAAGGATACATCAAACCATTTTTGAAAAATGTATGCGGCCAGTCCTAAAATTACAAATGCTGAAGGCCTTTTAAGATTAATACATTATTATCTAAAAGAAATATGGAGCCTATATTAGAAAAAAGGCGGAAGGCTTTTAAGGTTGATACAATTATTATCTGAAAGAAATATGGAGCCTATATTAAAAAATATGCTGAAAGCATAATTGTATTAATCTTAAAAGATTAATACAATTATTATCTAAAAGATAATAAGGCGGAAGGCTTTTTAAGGTTGATATAATTATTATCTAAAAGAAATATGAAGCCTATATCAAAAAAAGACGGACAGCTTTTTAAGATTAATACATTATTCATCTAAAAGAAATATGGAGCCTATATTAAAAAGAAGAAGCGGAAGGCCTTTTAAAGTTGATACAGTTATTATCTAAAAGAAATATAAAGCCTATATTAAAAAGAAGCGGAAGGCCTTTCAAGGTAGATACAATTATTATCTAAAAGAAATATGGAGCCTATATTTAAAAAAAAAAAAAAGCGGAAGGCCTTTTAAGGTTGATACAATTATTATTTAAAAGAAAAATAGAGCCTATATTAAAAAAAACGAAGTTTTGGACTAATCTTTGCAACAATAAAGTCATATGTTTCGATTCAACAAAATCATTCTCTTCAAAAATATGTAATTCTTTTGACAAGCTATAAAATCCTTTAATTCAAGTCTTCACTTTCACAAACTACACATTGCTCCTTTTGACGAAAGCGAATAAAAAGGCCTCCTTTTGGAAATCTAATGCACTATGAAACCATGAAATCACACCTATGAAACGAAATGTAGAGTACAAATTTTAGATGCTATTAAGTAGACATGTTAAAATACTGTGAATTTTGTACTTTGAAACGGTGTAAAGTTTCATTTTGGTAACTATAAATTATTTTTTTGAAAAACAATTACATGTGCCTTTGGTTAAATACTCCTTGATAAAAAGTATTATTTCGACTAGATATATATCTTTTTTTAAGATAACTTTTTCTAAACTGCAAAATCTTCATGTTAAAGAAGTAATGAAATCACCCTTGTGGCAGCAAAATAAATAAATAAATAAATAAATAAATAAATAAATAGAATATATAAAACATTTTTCTTTTAGAAAATGTATATCTGTTCTTCCGTTGAGAGGTTGGAAGCCATACTTTTGAGACTTGTAAGTTCTCTTTGTGAGCGAATGAAGATCTAATTTTGAATATAAAGTAAATAAAATAAACCTCTTCACTCTTTTGTAAAAAGTAAAATTAACTTTGGAAGTCTTAAAAAAAAAAAGTAAGTAGAATACTCCTATACACTCTTTTGTAAAAATAAGATTAGCTTTTGAAGTAAAAAAAAAAAAAAAAAAAAAAAAGAAACTCCTTGAGCGAATGCAGAAAGGACCCCGTGAACAAATACTGAGGAGGATTACGAAACTCTAGTTCATGACAACAGAAACACACTTAAACCGAAACTTTCATTCTCCCTCTCACTCTCACTCTCACTCTCACTCTCCCAATCGTTATGCGCAATCACTGCTCGGCTCCTGTCGTTTTAATCGGTGATGTCACAAGGCGTGACTTCACACTCGAGAGTGACTCGTTCGACTCCTTCGTCATCGTAATAAGACGCTGGGATAACTTTGTGTCCCAAAGGAATCTAGCGAACCTTTATTTCTTTATATTTCGAGTCCCAAATCCTCAGAATCCTAGTTGTTATTAGACATCCTCCATGTCCTAATTCCTAAGGAGTTCTACGGATATATGTACCAAATGGACAATGAGATTTTTTCAGAGTCCTAATTCCTATTAGGCGTCCTGCGTACCCCTAGGAATCCTATGGGATATAAGTGTCCCAGAATGGACAAGGAATTTTTTCACAGCCCAAACTGTTATTAGATATCCTCCATATCCTACAAGGAACTCTACGGGATATGTGTCCCAAAAGGACACTGATGTTTCTTCAGAGTCGAAATTATTAGACATCCTCCATATCCTAAGGAGTTTTACGGGATATAAGTGTCCTAGATGGACAATGAATTTCTTCAGTCCCAGTTGTTTTTGGACACCCTCTCGTGTCCTAAGGAGACGCCAGGATACCCTCACTGTCTTAAGTCGGTAATTTTGCGACAGTAAAATCAGTGAGATAAATTTGTTCTGACATAAGTTTGGAAATAATCCCTTATTTCCCAATTTTATGCTCACATACCTTTCGAGCCTTGTTGGGACATCAGTGTACCTCCGTGTCCTAATGGGAATTTCGGGAAGGCCCACCGTGTCCTAATGGGACATAAAACACTGTTCTAATAATAGAAGGTTAGAATACACCCCATTTCCCAGTTTTATGCTTCCAAACCTTTCAAACCTCGCTGGGACATCAGAGTATACCTCCCTGTCCTGAAGGGAATTTCGGGAAGCCTTACCGTGTCCTAATGGGACTTTTGCTCATTGGGACATAGTCTCATCGCCGGTTAAAATGGCTTTTGATGTCATTTCTCTTTCCTTTCCTAATAAGCGGGTTGTGCACGAGATCATCTGAAGATGCCGACAATAATTACACTCTGTCAGTGTCGTCATATGTCATTGGAGATTGTGAGGTCACAAGATGGTCATTAAAACAATGATGATAAAAGTGATGATGATCACTGTGGACGACCCCGGCGACATTACTCAAGGAGGTACAGGATTACGGTGATGGATGATGAAATATGCCACGAAGGTAATGAAAATAAGGGAAAACATCGTGCGAGCATTTGCTCAAGGGGATAAGGATAATGAATACGGATGTACAGATAGAAAATAAAGGTACAGAAGTGGGCATTATGCCGATGAATGTGACGATGTAAGGAAATTCCGCTGTTAATTCTGAGCTGCAGCAAAATTAATGTTCCCGTGCCCATCAACACAAGAGGAAAATTTATTATACTTTATAAACTTCCAATGCGGTATATAATGAAATTGAATATTGTATCCATTTATTAATATTGAGTAATATAGATCTAAAACGCGTAATAAATTCTATGTTTGGACTTGACGTCGTCCAGCCCGGGCAAGCAAGTCCCATCACGAGCTCCCGTCACTCACTTACGTTACCGTCATGTTTGGCTGCATAGGCACATTTCACAGTTGCTGTAATTTACAAACTCAACAACTATGCAATTTCAGAATCAAACAGCTATACTTTGCCAAACTTTAACCCAACAGTGATTTTTTTAAATCAAGTGATTCAGATCAAGAAAAATAAAAGTTTTCGCACTTACTAAACTTTCAAAGGTCCTATGGTTTCTGATTAAAAGATAAACAGCTGTTTTATAGCTATTTCTAACGTAAAATAGCCTAAAGATTTTATTTTTTATGTTTACTCCTTGGTAAATTATGAATCTCTTTCTTTACACAACAAAAGTTAATAATAATAATAATAATAATAATAATAATAATAATAATAATAATAATAATAATAATAATAATAATAATAATAATAATAATAATAATGATAAATAATAATAATAATAATAATAATATTGACATAAAGCACAATCACATTCTGACGAATACGAGGGACGGATAGACCCTTTTTAGGTAAATTTTTGAAGTATATTAATGTGAACACAAAAAATTTTGATATATATCGCGAGGGCTATCCCTTTTTGAGAAGAATAGGGCAGCTGACATCATGCGCTAAAGCATTCTGTTACTTTTGTAACAATGTACTTCAAAAATCTGCACAAGGAAATTTTTTTTGTCTGGTAAAATAACAGGAAAGAGAGACCCTTTAGATGACTGAATTTTCTTCTTGTTATATACATATTTTTACGCAAACATTTTCAAGAGTTTAGTTCACGATGGTCTATTGTAAGCTAAAAGCACCATTAAAGGAAAAAAAAAAGCTTATCAATAAAAATCTGTTTGACAAAGGTGAAAATAGATACATAAGTTTCACATAAAGTGTCTCTGTTTCCAATTTGTAATTGAAACTTAAATGTTTATCGTCTTTTCATCGCTATTATTATCAATACAATAACAACAATAAAAATATGAGTTATGACATTACGAAGAATGATAATAGTGATCATATTGTTTCTCCAACATTTCTGCTGGTACTTGAAAAAAAAAGGAGAGGAAAACACCTTTCTGTGGGAGAGGTCATCCTTCGCTGGAAGGTCATCATGATTAACTACAATCATCTTACAAAGCTATTCCTAGTCTCTCTCTCTCTCTCTCTCTCTCTCTCTCTCTCTCTCTCTCTCCACGAGGATACTGGTACTCTTTATCCTGATGGAGAGTCTGACAAAGAAAATAACCTATAGAATTTTTTTATATATATAAAGCTGCGGCAATTATATATATATATATATATAATATATATATATATATATATATATATTATATATATATCTATATATATATTTAGATACTGTGTTTCATGAACATCATTGAAGCTCTTCATGGATGATAATGATTAATTCTATCTGATATATACATATTTATACATATATAGTATATATATATATATATATATATATATGTATATATATATATATATATATATATATATATTATATATATATATATAATCATATTTTAATACACACACACACACACACACACACACAACACACACATATATATATATATATATATATATATATATATATATATATATTTAGTGTGAACTTGAAATGTACTGGAATAAACCTACGAAAAAAGTGCTTGTTCCAAGTCCATGTTTCACTTTCTATTCTATCGTGGATTTAAGGATATTCCTAAGTTACGTCGTTCCTTCGTGCTACATTGATATGTATATACATATATATATATATATATATATATATTATATATAGTATATATATATATATATAGGTATATATATAATATATATTATATATATGTGTGTGTGTGTGTGTGTGTGTGTGTGTATATATATACATATATATACGTACATATACATATACATAATATATACACACATATATACACATGTATCATTATGTACGAATGCATAGCATACATGGGCATGCATTTGACTGTGGCCCAAGTTAAACCCTATTCCAACAATTTGCAGCCCACTTTGCATAGTGCTTGACTCCGCGAAGTTTACCCATCCTCAAGACAACTAATGTCACTGCAACACGCGACGCTTATTCATCACACGATAAAATCGAATAAGATGCAACAGGAAGGCCTGACCTTCCTGCCATTATGTCAGCATAATCGTCATTCCACAGTCAAGGAAAACGGCTGAATCGTTTCTATAATTATATTTACTTGTCGAAATGTTTTCGTCATCGATGGACTTGAATTCCAGCGTTAAAAAAAATTGTAAAAAACATTCAAATCCTCTCGTGCCTCGCACGTAAACAATGACCAGCGGTAATTCGCTCTTATGATTGTCAACAAAGTCTGGATTTAGTACGCATTGCTTTTATCCTCTTATGTGAAATACATGCAATTTGGGATATACTGTATATGTTACAGTACGATTGTGAAACCAGGGATTTCATGAAATCCCTGAAATTTTCAGGGAATGCGTGACTATCACCAATTCTCTGAGGAACATTTGATTCCCGAGGGACTAGTACTAAACACGCCGAAACAGTGTAGACGAATCACTGTTTCGTGGTGTTTAGTCCTTTGGGGATCAAATGTGTTTAGTACTAACCCATCGGAGATCAAATGTCCCTAATACATTTGATCCCTGAGTGGCCAACAAGGAGAAACTGTAGATGAATCACTGTTTCGTGGTGTTTAGTACTAGTCCCTCGAGAATCATGTCCCTAAGTGAATTGGTGACTTCACGAATTCCCTGAAAACTGTAACAGATATAGGGCAAGATGGAAAGCACCTGTATGTCACCCTCCAAGCGAACTGAGAGAGAAGCTCTCCAAAAGCGAGAGTAATGCTCCATACAAGGACGACTATGACTCACATTTATCTCAAGAAGTTGCTCATTGGAGAATTACGCGTATCGCTTCAACTGCACATCCAGAATAGTAAAGAGATTCGAACAAGTCGCAAATACAAAGTAAATATATTAATTGATAAGAAATATATATAAGCGAATATATAAATTCGTAAAAAAAATATTCAAACTATTCTTAAGTTTTTATTCTTATTTTCAAGATTATTAATATTATACTATTATTTTTATTCTATTCTTAATATTCTTATTTAGAATCGTTATTCTTATTATGTTATCTATATTATTTGAATGGTGAGCATAAGAAATTGCTTATGGAGATGGAGAGAATCTTCATAAATGAAATGTCCAAAACCATCGCTACGGCCTCCCAAAACAAAATGAAATACAAAATCAAATAAGATATTAATTGTGATTGTAAATGTTTCGAAAGAGATTACTGCGATAATAACTATTCTGACTCAAAAAAAAACAAAAAAAAACAATAGCAGTAAACGATAATTTCCTTGATGAACCAACATGAGGCAGCAAAATTAAACAGAACTCGAGCCAGCATGTGCCACAAAACAGATAACTAAACAAACTTCAATTGTTTGTGCTAAAAGCATCGATCATATATCAGACATTAATATCAAGAGATCACAAGGTAAGATCACGGCTGAGTATTTGACAATCTTTCTATGCATACAAATTACAGTAATATAGTATAGATACATGTTGATACATATATTAATATATATTGATAAATATGTGTATAATATAAATATGTATCTGTTTAGAAATGATCAATTCTAATGAATGCTTTTTCGTTTGTTTGTTTGTATGGTGTTTTTACGTTGCATGAAACCTGTGGTTATTAGCAACGGGACCAACGGTTTTACGTGACTTCCGAACCACGTCGAGAATGAACTTCTATCACCAGAAATACACATCTCTGACTCCTCAGTGGAATGCCCGAGAATCGAACTCGTCACCCTTGTTTTCTGGCGTTATCAGCCAATTTTTACGACAATCCAGTCAGCCTGAAACAGACCATCCAGCACGGATTTAGACGGTTGATCAATACTGACTGCTAGACGCCCGTTGCTGTATAAGCTCCCTTCGACCAAGAACGTAAAATGTTGAAACATGTCTTGGTGATCTTGTTAAGGACGCATGCGCAGAAGGTTTTGCCTTCTTATCCATGCACGGAATCTTGAATCAGACTTTGGGGGTCTGTTGCGAGTGGCAGTATTTCGCAGTAAGGTACGGAAAGTGCACTAGAAAACAATTACTTCATACGAGAATTAAAACTGTTCTAAGCTTTCCATTTAATTTCCGCTAGTGATGACCTACATCAACGCTCTTGCACACTCCAATGGGTTTTGGTGTTTTTCCAAGGGTTGCTTCGACAAACCTTGCGACAAGCGTTCAGGAAAATGTCAAAGACCTACATACAGGCAAGGAAAAAAATCTCTTGGTTTTGTCTTTATCCTTTTTACACTTGCTGTATTCTGATCTGTCGAAGGTTGCTCAGAGAGTTCATGGCTCTCTCTCTCTCTCTTTCTTTTTTTTTGAGGGGGGGGAAGAGGGGGATGGGGTATAAGGGGCGAAGGCCGCTGGTAGGATGAGGGGTTGTTCTATATTAATGTGGGTTCTGTGACTAATGATAATAATAATAATATTAGTAATGGCAGTTTATTAAAGTTAAAAGTGACATATGTAGTGTTTTTATATTAAGCCAACTATGACCTCCTAACTTCTCGATTTTATAGCGCTACTTGATACACTTAAATTTGCAAACATTGAATCTGAACGGGAATATATAAGGAATCTTTAAGCTTTTCTTCATATCACAACTTGTCTAAAGCAAACTACATATTCAACTTTTAAGTGATCAGTTCCATTT
Organism: Macrobrachium nipponense; assembly: GCF_015104395.2. Taxonomy (NCBI): domain Eukaryota; kingdom Metazoa; phylum Arthropoda; class Malacostraca; order Decapoda; family Palaemonidae; genus Macrobrachium; species Macrobrachium nipponense. The sequence continues at coordinate 2,564,340 of NC_087205.1, read as the reverse complement.
TAATCAAACTGAGCATTGGAATCAATTTCATTTCCATATTTAACTTTTTTATTATTTTAAAAATTTTTTAACAGTTGCCGAAGGACTAAGGAACCTAACGGTCAAGTTTTTGGTGGGCCCCTTTGTAGCCCGTTACTCTTCACACTAGACTTTTAAGGTTTGTTGGTAGTCTGAGGAAGATTTTTCCCAAGCAAGGCAGGTCGTTAACCTTACTTTTGTGGCCTTGACTTTGTGGCAGAGAGGAAAATAAAATCGCAGCTTAACTTAACCCGAAGAGTGCAAAGAAATTGCCCTTCGTTGGATGGAAGGTTTGTAAGTCAGGGAAAATGTGTTTTAGAAAAAATAATTCTTTTTTTTGTTAAGTCCGCCTTAGCCCAGCCACCCCCTCTCTCTCTCTCTCTCTCTCTCTTCTCTCTCTCTCTCTCTCTCTCTCTCTCTCTCTCTCTCTTCCAGTCTCTTTTTATTTTTCTCTTCCAGTCTCTCTCTCCCTCTCTCTCTTTCTCTCTTCCAGCCTCTTTTTCTTTCTCTCTTCAGTCTCTCTCTCTCTCTCTCTCTCTCTCTCTCTCTCTCTTCCAATCTCTATCTCTCTCTCTCTCTCTTTTCCAGCCTTTTTCTCTTTCGCTTTTTCTCTTCCACTCTCTCTCTCTCTCTCTCTCTCTCTCTCTCTCTCTCTCTCTCTCTCTCTCCAGAGAAACGGAGCAAGAACAAAAAGCCGAGGAAAGGCAGATGAAATCGCCTCTCGTATGAGCCTCGCATATTTCGTCCAACGGTAGAGGGGCAGAGGTCAGAGGTCAGACCTGTTCGCGTCACGCGAAACAGCGATCTGTTATTCCTCACATAATTCAAGAATGTAGACTTTATTCTCGTGGAGGGAAGGCATCAAGGCGGTCTTTATCATTTTTATTTGTCTGGTCATTTTATTTGCATTTTCGAGAATCAAAACTAGCAGAATAAAAACGTCTGTATTATCCGCTTGTAGGTGTGTATTTGTTTATCATTCTACAAGCTGATTATTCTCGTAGCGAATGCAAGATCTTGTGCTTATTCATTTTCTTGTTTATTCATTTATTTATGCACTGGCTGAAGGCTTCCTTGACGCTTATAGTTGAAATGTACTTGTCAGTGACTCCTAGCCTCTGCGGAAGTCACTTTTAAAGATTAAGTATTCTTCCACACTTGTATCTTAGGGAAATGATGAGAGAGAGAGAGAGAGAGAGAGAGAGAGAGAGAGAGAGAGAGAGAGAGAATTTGGCTGGACAAGGAGGCCCTTCGGAAGGACAAATTTTACGCTCATATCTAGTTTAATAAAACATGAGAAACACAGGAAATGGACACGGGAAAATCATGAAAGAAACCACAAGGAGGGAGGGAATTCCAAAGCTTAGCCACAGCAAAGAAACGAAATCCACCCAGGATACGTTAATTTTAAAACAAATACAGAAAATCAATGAAAAAATATAAGCAGTTCTCCCTCTTTTCGTTACTCATAGCATAGTATTGTTTCTCGGTTTTGCACAGTCATTTGAAAAGAGTGGCGGTTCTCATTTTCAATGACAGCATTGTCTCCCAGGTCCAGACCTCCACCTTGAAAGATCAATTGGTGGATTATGTCTATTAAAACTGTCGTCGAAACGTCTAGGTTATAGATGATGCCGTAATAAATCTCAACAGGTAAGTAAAAATAAATAAGTTTAAAAAGCATCTCATATGAAAAATATCTAAAAATATATACTATATGTAAATAATCAAGTTTGTTCGAATATATTATCAATACTTGCCTGTAGGTTATCTAAATGTTGTTGAAAGAGCATCGTATTGAGCATTGTATTTGAAATTTATTTGTTTGTCATTTACACATTCGACTTTTCATATTAATTCCACGTATTTAAAATCTCCGTCTCTAACGTAACGTATTGGCCATCGCTGTTTTATAACTGAATTAGTTTTTTTTTATCATTTAAAAGGGATTTGAAAATAATTATTTCTTCTTTTCATTTTAAATGTAAAAATTACAACAGACTTATTAAGCGAGCGTTAGCTGTCTTATAACAATTGGCAGTCCTACAAGCGTATTATAAATTTTGTATCCTTCACTTGAAAATGAAGGATACAAAATACATGCATGTTCCTATTGTTAGAAGTTCGTGAGAGGTAAAGAATTTACTATAACTAAAGGGATTTACTTTTATCAGAGAGGAAGCCTGCTTCTCCTTTGTCTTACATACATACATACATACATACTATATATATTATATATATGCATGTGTATATTTTGTAACTGTGTGAATGAAGGAAAATTGTACCTATATATGTATACATAAATACACACACACATGCATATATATATATATATATGCATATGTATATTTTGTAACATGTGAATGTGGGCAAATTATATCTATATATGCATACATATACACCATATATATATAGATATATTCACATTATACATACATAATATGTATATATATACACACATACGTATATGCATGTGTGTGATGTGTGTGTGTGTGTGCACGCGCGCGCGTGTTAGCGTGTTCGTGCACACCATCCTATCTCTAAAAATCGAGGGACAAAAACGTAAACAACGAATGCCTACGCACCCCCACGCGCGCTCGCACAATGCAAGAAAATCCCTGACCTTGGCTACGAGAGAGAGAGAGAGAGAGAGAGAGAGAGAGAGAGAGAGAGAGAGAGAGACCTCGTCTCGCTCTTTTCCTCGCTAATTCCTCGCACGTTTTGTCTGTCACGGCAGTTTGCAGTTCGGTTATTACCTCGTAAAGAGGTCTTCGAAGCGTAGCTTTTTCCTTTTCTTGATAGGAATGTTTTACAAGTCGGTTGGTTTTTTTTTTGGGGGGGGAAGGGGAGAATTCGATAGATGACGATGTAAACAAGGAAATAAATTACTGATGAATGTTACCTAAACCTCTTACAAATGATGTTCTGAAAGTTAGAGTTTTTCTTTACACATATGTATCTAATAAGTTAGGCAAGTATTTTACAGAATGTGTTACCTGCTGTTTATGTTGCAATATTTTCCATCTCTCTCTCTCTCTCTCTCTCTCTCTCTCTCTCTGTCTTTTTTTTTTTTAACAAAAGGTATACCTAGGTTTTCTGTGCTTTGAAAGACTGTTAGGTAAGACAATGGTGTTTCATGTTGTTCAGTAATAATAATAATAATAATAAAATAATAAAACTATTAGAAAATTTTCAAATTCCAGCTATACGATTATTAGGAGACCGTATGACGAATAGAAAGACTATATAAATTAAATGCCGCTGAAACAGCTGTCATTTTCAATAATAATAATAATAATAATAATAATAATAATAATAATAATAATAATAATAATAATAATAATAATAATAATAATAATAATAAAAGAGGGAAAAAATGGATAAGTATCAAGATCTGAAAATAGAAATAAGAAGGATATGGGATATGCCAGTGGAAATCGTACCCATAATCATAGGAGCACTAGGCACGATACCAAGATCCCTGAAAAGGAATCTAGAAAAACTAGAGGCTGAAGTAGCTCCAGGACTCATGCAGAAGAGTGTGATCCTAGAGACGGCACACATAGTAAGAAAAGTGATGGACTCCTAAGGAGGCAGGATGCAACCCGGAACCCCACACTATATATACCACCCAGTCGAATTGGAGGACTGTGATAGAGAAAAAAAAAAATAATAATAATGATAATAATGATGATAATAATAATAATGATAATAATAATGATAATGATAATAAACTTTATTTGTCCTTAGAAAACTTTTAAATACCAGCTATGCGATGATCAGAAGACCGTACGAAGAATGGAGAAGACTCTATATAAATTAAATGCCATTGAAACAGCCCTCATTTTCAATAATAATAATAATAATAATAATAATAATAATAATAATAATAATAATAATAATAATAATAATAACAATAATAAAAAACTTTTTTTGTCTTTAGTAAATTACAAATACCAGCTATACGCTGATTAGGAGACCTTATGAAGAATGGAGAAGACTATATAAATAATAACTAATAATAATAATAATAATAATAATAATAATAATAATAATAATAATAATAATAATAATAATAATAGGGTGCGTTAGTTCCTCTCCTGGGGGGTTGTCTTCTTCTTCAGTGGGTGTGTCACGTTCAGGGTTATCAAATTCGGCGTCGTAGTAATAATAAAACTTTATATGTTCTTAGGAAATTGAAAATACCTGCTATATAAATGCCGTTGAACTAGCTGTTTTCAGTCTGTCCTATGACATGACAACATTATCTCATGGAATGTGTCAGTGGAACCTACGAGTTTATTCATGACCATTTTGCTAATAAAACTCAAGACGATTTTCACATGACGGAAATCACACGCAATCATAGCTGGTATATTTTCCCCTACTATGTAAATATTACAAAAAACGAATTAGGGGTAAAAAGGATAATAATAATAATAATAATAAAAGCGCCTCAGCGGCGTGATCGGTATGGTCTTGCCTTGCCACATCGGTGGCCGTGAGTTCGATTCTCGGGCACTCCATTGAGGAGTGAGAGATGTGTATTTCTGGTGACAGAAGTTCACTCGACGTGGTTCGGAATTCACGTAAAGCCGTTGGTTCCGTTGCTGAATAACCACTGGTTCCATGCAACGTAAAAAAAGAAGCACCATACAAGCAACTGGATCTATTCTGGCCAACGAAATCTGTTGGGGGTAGGGGGGGTGGGCGGGGATAGGGTAACGAAGCACTATTCGCTCTTTTGAAGTTACGACAATCACCAGAAAAGATTCCGCTCTGGAATGTGAAGTATGCGTACCCAGTGCTCATCCCCTTTGGAAATCCGCTCAACAGTGTGTGTCAACATCGTGTACCCAACGTTTATTCTACGAAATATAAGGGCGGGCGCACACACTATATACACACATACGTACATACATAGTACATGTATGTACTAAAGAATGAACATCACACACACACACATATATATATATATATATATATATGTGTGTGTGTGTGTGTGAGTGTATTGCATTAGATAGCGTGTGACGATATATTCAAGTCGAGGCCACAGGAAAAACAAAAGAAAGGAGTACCAAGCGCTTACGTGCTATTTCCACACATTTTCGAGGTCCAATATACCTCGAAAATGTGTTGGAATAACACGAGAGCGCTTAGCACCCTTTTATTTTTCCTGTGGAATTAGTTTAATATATTGTCTCACACACAATCACACATATATATGTACATATATATATATATATATATATATATATATATATATATATATATATATATATATATATATATATAAAATTTAAAAAGCACATTCACAAACCAATTAAAAAAAAAATTCTTTTTTTGAGTCCTTCCAGCAAATGGAAACCCTCCAGCCACGAGATGACTTTCACTTCTGAAGTACCGATGGAAGAAGATGTAGTACCACCCACTTCTTGAGATTACGAAGTTCCCGAAAGCCGACAAAAGAGGCGCGAAATGACGTGGCCGTGAAAAAGTATTTCCTGAGAAGCGTTGGAACATCGCGCCGAGTCACGGAGATTGATGGCAATTGACAATGAAAGTAAAACAATTTCGCGAGTTTTGTTTGTTTCCGTTCGCGCGCCCAATTGATACTTTGATTCGGAGTTTTTGGCTGTTTAGTAACGATTTCAATTTCGTTTCTATAGATATTTGGGTAGGGTATATATAATGTATATATATAGGGTACATATTATATATATATATATATATATAATATCTTAGAATATATATATATATTATATCTACTACGCACATATGTATATATCATAGTATCATTTATAGTATTCCTATAGCTAGATATATATATATAGAAAAACATAGAAGATTATATATATATATATATAGATATATAGATAGATATATATTTATTTATTTAGATTACCACGCAACACACACACACACACACACACATATATATATTATATATATATACTATTATATATATATATATATATAATTACATACACACATGTGTATTATACATATATATATATATTAGACATATATATATATATATTTATATATATATATATATATATTTTATATATATATTTTCAAAACTTTCATTAATCCGCAATAAAATCTTCCATTTTAATTATTTCGATTATTGTGTGATACGAGGGAATTGTCAAACCCAAGGAACGCTGGAATTAGC
>NC_087205.1:2550644-2553144 GCF_015104395.2 Macrobrachium nipponense | reverse complement strand
TTGAAGTGAAGTGGCGAAATTATCTGATCTCTCTGAAATATCGTTAAGAAATCCAGTGACCTAAATCTCTCGCGCAAAATATATTTTGCGGGTCAATTTGAATATACATTTAAAGAACTTGTCGTTGAAACTCCGCAGCTTATATTATATATATTCGCGTAAATTATCCAGTGGAACATAATTTTTTTTTTAATTACTCGTTAACGCTAAATTCCAATCGAAATATTTCGACAAAACTGAGCGCCAAGATCTCGTAAAATATCCCGGAATATCAGCGTGCAATATTTGAGAATCGCACACCAAATTGCAAATCCAAAATTTCCGTCCAAAAATATTTCCTATCTCGAATCCGAGAGCCTTTCGAATATTTCGCGCAAAAATCGGTGGCCCCAACGATTTTTCCCGCGAATGATTGGCTGAAATTACCATATGCGTTGATGTGTTTCAATTAGGGCCCTGATTGAAAGGGACAAAAGCCATTATTAGCCAAGAGTCACTGACACGCGAACGATTATAAGCCGCTGGTTTAAAAGCTAGTAATTACTCGATCGTTTTGAGCGCATGCCGATATGTCAATTGACCAATTAGTTCCTAATTGAGTTCTCTCTCTCTCTCTCTCTCTCTCTCTCTCTCTTCTCTCTCTCTCTCTCTTTGCAGCTCCTCAGGAGTATTAGTCTTGTCTGTATGTCTAACTCTCACAGTGTGTACCTGATTTTATTGTCTGTCTGTCTGCAATAAACGTATTTTATCACTTACGATTGTATTTCTCTTCGTTTCATCAAATGGCTATGAAAATAGGAAAAGAAAGCGGTCTCTCTCTCTCTCTCTCTCTCTCTCTCTCTCTCTCTCTCTCTCTCTCTAAAGCTTCGATTTTCCTCTGGTTCTGTCCATCCGTCTCTCTGTACGTATCATTCTTTTCTGTCATTGAATATTAATGTATCTATCCATCTGTATATCCGTTTAACTCTCTCTCTCTCTCTCTCTCTCTCTCTCTCTCTCTCTCTCTCTCTCTCTCTCTCTCTCTCTCTAGTGGAGGAAATTCCACAGAGGTATTTCTGAGTAGTCTTTATTCTTCTGCGTGAAAACTTCATATATAAAAGTCATGGGTTAGTTTACAAGTGACGTCAGTTTTATTTGTCCTTTTTTTTTACTAATTTTTCTTTTGTTCATTTTTCTTCGATAATTCAAGGTATCCTTGGCTTTGAATCGAGAGAGAGAGAGAGAGAGAGAGAGAGATTGTTCAATTTACCTCGGTATTCAAGGTTTCATTGGGTTTGAATCGAGAGAGAGAGAGAGAGGGTTGTTCAATTTACCTCGGTAATTCAGGGTATCATTGAATCAAGAGAGAGAGAGAGAGAGAGAGAGAGAGAGAGAGAGAGAGAGAGAGATTGTTCATTTTACCTAGGTAATGCAAGGTACCATTGGTTTGAATCGAAAGAGAGAGAAGAGAGAGAGAGAGAGAGAGAGAGAGAGAGAGAGAGAGAGAGAGAGAGAATAAGTTATGAAAAGACGAGAAATCAATTCAGATTCTCTCTACAGTAGAATCAACTAATACTATTTAGCTTTTTTTCTTCCTCTTAAGTACACAGGAATTGCCATCGGTCACAATGAGACACGAATGCCGATTACATCAGTAAGCTCAAGAACAAAGAGTGAAAACTACCGTACCGGTTTTCAACAATTCTGAGGGATAAGGTTGCTAGCTAGCTAGCCCCAAGTTCTGTATGAGTTTGGCTACCAATCACTTATGTACCTGGTAGTACATAATTGTTACTTAGGTGTATAAAGGTGCAAACGAACTTGATTGAACTTTGCCTAGCAATCTCCTTTAGCTGGTGGAACTAGGATACACACACATGCACACATATATAAATGTATATGTTTGCATACACACACACACACACACATATCTTGCGAGTGAATGTAAGGATCGAGACGGACATGACTGCCCAATAAGAACCAGTCATGTAAGAATAATCTTTAACACGAATTTGGTCTTTTTTCAAGTCTTACCTTCCGAGATTAAATTGATTGGAACTTTACATCAATCGCTGGATTTGTTAATCTAGAAATCCACTCTCTTTGAATTCACATTTCCTTCTACACTTTTATACAAAAATTTCCTTCAAATCACGGAACGATAAAAAAAAAAGATGAATTATCTGGTTTCTGAACGATCAAGGTCTCCGACGACTAAGTAATAAGTAGTGGATTGGGCTGTTTTATGTTAATTCTGCTCGTATTGCACAAACTAGCGTCTCACCAGATGAGGTCGTATCAAACTGAAGATTGGTACATTTGTCAATCTCCATAGCGATCGTCTTTCCGTAAAACTCATTATGTCGTCCTGACGGACATGAAGTTCTGACACTCCCTGACATTCACAAACCATTGTTCTCTCTCTCTCTCTCTCTCTTTTATTAATTTTTTTACGTTTAAATTTTTTTTTTTTAACATTCACTTCTTTTTCTGGTTGAACGCCGGTTACTTATTTTCATTT
>NC_087205.1:2515644-2543144 GCF_015104395.2 Macrobrachium nipponense | reverse complement strand
GTTGTAACTTTCTTTTATAAAACTAGATTCAATGATATTCCTTTCCAATGCATTATTAGAACACACCAGCTTTTTTGCCCCTTCCCAGTTAATAGCATGATTGTTCTCACTAACATGTACAAATATACCACTATTTCCCTGTGCATATCTCACACATTGTTTATGTTGTTCTATTCTTTTTTCTAGTGCTTTCCCCGTTTGACCGATGTAAAAGTTGTCACAAGACTTACACGGGATTTTATATACACATCCTTTAGCATTGTCGGGGAGTTCTTAATAAGTACCTGTTTCATTGTTTATTGTTTTTAAAAACTACATTAACACCAAAATTCTTCAGGAGATGTGGGATATCTTTCATATTACTATTATAGGTAGTACAAGCAAATTTTTGTTGTTGTAAGGTTCTTTTTGATTTTGATACATGGTCTTTTTTGCCGCTTTTAATGCATTGTTTAGTACATTATCTGGATATTTCAGTTTCTTGCCTGTATTCTGAATCTTATCTATTTCCTCATATATATATTCTGGGCTACATACCCGTAGTGCTCTTAAAAACATAGAAGCAAACACTAATCTTTTAACCTTCTTGTTTTGTCCAGAATAGAAATGTACATAGGAAGAAATATTAGTAGGTTTTCTGTAAACACTATACTTAAAACACTACTATTTCTCCGTATGAGGACATCCAAAAAGGGTAGGCATTCATCTTTTTCTATTTCCATAGTAAATTTAATTGATGGTACTAATTGATTTAACCTGGCAAAAAAAAGTTATTTACATCTTCATTCCCTGGCCATACACAAATTATGTCGTCAACATATCTAAACCAAGGTACATTGCGTGGAATTATATTATTTAAAATTTTCTTTTCAAAAAATTCCATATATAAATTACTTAGCACTGGGGACAGAGGGTTTCCCATTGCCATACCAAAATTTTGTGAGTAGAATTTTCCGTTGAATTCAAATTTACAGTCTTTAACACATAATTTTATTAGTTCAATTAAGGTGCTTTTAGAAAATGGAATATCCAGTTGTTTGTTTTCTAATAATTCCGATAAAAAACTCCAATAAATCATCAATAGGCACTTTTGTGAATAGAGATACTACATCGAAGCTCACAAGTCTCGATTCACTATTAACTTTTACACTATTTAGTTTATCTATCAGGTCCACATTATTTTTAATATTGGCATTAGAGATGTTACCTACCAATGGGTTAAGGATATCCACTAAATATTTTGCTAATTTATAAGATGCGGAACCCACTGAGCTGATAATTGGTCTGGCTGGGAAGTTTGCTTTATGGGTTTTTATCGTACCATAACATATACGGTAGCGATGGGGGGTCACACACACCTTCTTTATAAGACTTTCGTTGCCTTTTAACAGATTTTTCACTTTTTTATTAAAACCACTATTCACACTTTCTATCGGGTTTCTTATTTAATTCTTTATAAGTGCTATTATCACCCAAAAGACTTTCCATTTTTTCTATGTATTCATTTTTGTTTAAAAAATTACTATGGCACCTGATTTATTTCTTAAATATTTAGCTTTTAATAAATTTTAATAATATATTTTAATAATTAATTATAGAAAAATTTAAATAAAAATATAAAAATTAAAATGTAAATTTTATAATTTTTAATTGAACTATTTTTATTATATGATTTATCTAAGATATAAATTAAATTAGGATTTATAATATTATTATAAAATAATTTAACTTTAAATATTTATATATAAATATTGCCCCATTTTTGCTTTTGTCATGTGTATATCTTATTTTTTTTCAGTTCATTAATGGCATTCATAAATCTTTTGGGTACGTTTGTGGTGTCTGACTTTTTCATGCTTCCATAAATCACTCCCTTAATTATGTTTGACATCTTCTTACTAGTTAAATCACTATATTTTTCTAAATTGCACTAAAAATATATATATATACATATATAATCTTTATCTGTGCATGATCGCAGAGGATGGATAAGACTAATAACAAACAGCGACCCCATATAAAGATGAGAAAAGCTGGAGATATAGAAGAAGAAAAAGAAGACACAATCTTCATCTGTCAGAATTTCAGCTGTTCAAGAATTTATTATTGTGTGGTTATATATATATAAAAAAATGACCTCTTTCCTGGAAAGGCTTTTGACTTCCTTCGACTGTCAATGACGAGAACCAGGCGTGAAGGCAAACTGTCTCAGTCACACCAGAGAGTCGCAGAGATAAAGGACACGTAATTCATTTAATCGTTTATAAACTTCCATACCTTTGTTATGACCAAGAGCTTCCCTGTGACTTTCAAAAGGCTCTTTAGGCCCCTCTGCTTCCAGGATGCATTCGACCGGCCCCTTCCAGGCAAGAGGGGCCTATCGTCAGGATCACTCGCTTGATTAACCATGCAGGCAGGATGTGTATGTAGGGCCCTGGGGATGTGAGAAATATGTGACAGAATCATGTGGTATTGACGTGGTACATGAGCACCTCGGAGCTCGATTGCAACCTAATGTGTGTATGAGCATTGCATAGTCTAAGGAGAAAACTCTCTCTTTATAAATATATCATATATATAATATATATATATATATATAATATATATATATATATATATATATATATATATATATTATATAAAGTTTCTGTTCACATCAGGTCACATCAGGTCTCTCCAGCCCGATGTGAGTCAGAAATATGTTTCTGTGAAACACATGCTCATGCGTTGATTAGGTCCATTATATACATACATACATACATACACACACACACACACACACAACACACACACACCCACTTATATATATATATATATATATATATATATATTATATATATATATACCATGAGGTACAGAGGTCATTCGTTATGTCACCCCAGTTGAATAATCTCTCTTTGATCTTCTCAATTATTGGTTTGAGGATGAGTTTATCAATAATATCTGAATCCCAATCTCCTTTTTTTGAGAGGTTCATCGTGCTTCTTTGTTTAATCAAAGCTGATTCTACCATCTGGCTTCTGAACTGACAAATGCTGCTATAAATTATACGTGATTATGGTTACTTATATGGTTGAAAATGGTTGAGTTCTGTTGGCCTGACTGAACGTTTATGTTGTATTAATCTCTGGGGCAGTGGTTTACCTGTAACCCAATGTAGGATTGTTCACGGACGAGGTAAGGGATTTCCTTTAGTTCTGTGTCTTTGGGGACCTACACCAATACCTTAACCAAATCCCTGATTAACGTCCAACAAAAGCCAGTCCCAATTTGTGCATAAGATCCGCGATCGTTCCTGACACTTGCAACAAACCGTAGGTGTCTTGTGGGAAACGGAATGAATTACAAGGACACCTAATTAAGCAAGCAGGGGGAGTTCGTGAGTCCTATTATCTTTCTTAAGTGTAGGAGTATTTTATTTTCCCTTCTGTGTCCCAAGTCACTTATTTTTTAAGTGTCCTCTAATCTATCACTCTCCCCATTTTTATGCCCTGGGTAAGACCGGGGTATGAAAGGCTACCCACCCTATCGCTCCTCGCATAACAGTGGCAAAAAAAAAAAAAAAAAAAAAATTAAACCGAATATTAGGATAATGGAAAGTATATAAGTAATTCAAAGCTTAGAAACCAGAATCAGTTTAATAGGGATGCGAGTAGAGTTTTGAATTGAGGGGATTTGAATCAGACAGGATAATTAATCTGACAATAAGCTAGGTTTCACAGTTTTCTGAAAAAAAATGATTTTACAGTAAATAAAAAATCTATACCCTAGATATATATATATATATATATATATATATATATATATATATATATATATATATATATTATATGCATATATATCATATATATAACATATATATCCATATATATATATTTATACATACATATATATATGCATATGTATATACATATACAATCATCCAATACCTAGAGTGGTAGACAAAGAAGAAGAAGAAGAAGAAGGAGAAGAAGAAGAAGAAGGGGAGAGAGAGAGAGAGATAGGAAAGGCTTAGGGAATCGTGACTATCTCGGCCTCTTCTGCAACGCCTACGCAGGGTTGAGGACTCTGTTTCAAAACCCAAGAGGAGGCAGAGAATTAACGATGGCTATGAAGATGACGAAGATGAAGGAAACAGAGACAAACCACAACAGAATCAATGACGTAATTGATGAATGGAAAAGAGGAGGAGGAGGAGGAGGAGGAGGGGGGAAGTGTAATGCCTTTTTCGTTATGCCTTCGAACGTCTTCGAAAACTACAATACGTGGGCCCAGGGGATTTGAGGGGAAGGGGGGAAAAGGGGAGGAGGAGGGGAGGGGGAGGGGGGAAAGGGGGGGCAGGAGGAGGAGGAGAGGAGGAGGAAGGAGGAGGAGGATAGGATGGGAGGAAGAGGATGGGGGAGGGAGAAGGAGAGGAGGAGGAGGAGGAGAGGAGGAGGAACAGACAAAGTAAAAAGCAAATAGATGTAGGAGGGAAAATAAGAAAAACATAGATAACCAGAAAATGTTAATGAAATGACAGAGACAAAGGAAATATGAAAAACGAGAGAAATATTGAAAAGGACAAAGATTGTATCGAGAAAAACAGAAATAACTTAAAACGTGCATTATAGATTGCTAAAATCAAGAAATATTGCAAATAAACAGAAAGGTTTGAAAGGAAGGGTCTGAAACAAGAGACTAAAGAAAGATTTATGGATAAATATGAATAAATATGAGTTAGCTAAATTCAGACATTTGTCACGCTGAGTTAAAATTGAAGAAAGTTACTGATTTATTTATTTATAATAAGTACAAAAGAGTTTTTTTTAGGACAAAATTTCACTCACTGATTGTTACCAAAGGGATGTCTTGACCTTGTTTAGTAACTAAATAAGGAACGGAATTCACAACACAAAAACCCCCCCCCCCCCCCCAACAACTCTCAAGAGTTTAAAAGAAAGCGAGACAAAATCATTAGGACACTGAATGCACAGTAAATCCTGCTCTTACAGATAAGTGGGCACACGATGTCTCCTCGGATGGACTAACAAGTCTTTGAGACATTCTAATCCTTATATATATATATATACTATATATATATATATATATATATATATATATATATATATACGTACACACATATATATACACACATACACATTCATACACACACACACGCACACATACACACTCACAAAACACACACACACACACACACACACACACACACACACATTATATATATATAATATATATATATATCTATATATATATATATATATATATATATATATATAGATACCTCATAAACACACGAGCTACTTCACCTCGGGAACAACTTACACCAAAGGGGAATTATAATTGACAAGTTCTTCAGCAGGAGGAGGATTTGAACAACGGCCTGGCTTAGAAACAGCGATGGACAGCGACTTTGACCACAGTGCCATCAAGAGATTTATATGTTTGTATGTGTGTGTGTGTGTGTTTATGTATTAAGAAGTTTGATAAATCGTATCAATGTCACAGTAAAAATAAGCCAACGACGAAGGAATAAAATTAAAAAGCGGTGCATTGAAGAATGGATAGGATAAAGCCATGATGCAAAAAGATGGAAGACGCTAAAATTCCTTTAAATGAAACAAGGGATTCGAGAAACAGTAATTATGGATGGAAATTAAATGAAAACAGAATTAAAATAACGAATATGGGAGCGCAAGAAAAGAACGAAAATGGAAAGTCATTTTTGTGACGTCGTGAAATTATGAGAATATAAGTGAAGGGACTTTTAGACAGAACCTTTTAATAAAACGAGAATAGGGAAAAAGATTAAAAGGAAAAAGGAAAAATAAGGCAAACGAATAAAAGAGGGAGAGGAAAAGCGAGAAAACGAAGAAACCAAATGGAAAAGAAAAAGAAGAAAGTCCCACAAAGAAGCGGAATAAAAACAAGAGAACGAGACAGTTGAATATACGAAGGCGATACGGCGAAGAAAGCTTCTCTAACTTTGAACATATAAAGGACTCACTGAACAAAGGAATCCATTCCTATCACGTCTCCGCCAGTGGAGGAAGTCCTGCTAAAGACAGAGCGCCAGGTTCCTCGGGCTGCGAATCTGTACGAGGAGGTCAGTACTCTCACTTCATCTCCTTTATATTCTGGATCATTTCACTTCCTATCCTTTATATTCCGGATCATTTCACTTCATCTCCTTTATATTCTGGATAATTTCACTTCATCTCCTTTATATTCTGGACAATTTCACTTCCTATCCTTCATATTCTGGATCATTTCACTTCATCTCCTTTATATTCCAGATCCTTTCACTTCATCTCCTTCATATTCCGGATAATTTCACTTCATCTCCTGTATATTCTGGATCATTTCACTTCATCTTCTTCATATTCTGGATCATTTCACTTCATCTTCTTCATATTCTGGATCATTTCACTTCATCACCTTCATATTCCGGATCATTTCACTTCATCTCCTTCATATTCCGGATAATTTCACTTCATCTTCTTCATATTCTGGATCATTTCACTTAATTCTTCTTCATATTCTGGATCATTTCACTTCATCTCCTTCATATTCCGGATAATTTCACTTCATCTCCTTTATATTCTGGATCATTTCACTTCCTCTCCTTTATATTCCGGATCATTTCACTTCCTCTCCTTTATATTCTGGATCATTTCACTTCATCTCCTTTATATTCCAGATCATTTCACTTCCTTCTTTCTTTATATCTGGATTCATTCGCTTCCTCTCCTTTATATTCCAGATCATTTCACTTCCTCTCCTTTATATTCTAAATCATTTCACTTCACCTCCTTTATATTCTGGATCATTTCACTTCATCTCTATATTCTGCGTCATTTCATTTCATCTCCTTTATATTCCTGATCATTTCGCTTCATCTCCTTTATATTCCGAATCATTTCACTTCTCTCCATCTAAACTTCTAAAGTTCAGATAACTATTTTTAAAAAAATCTTCCCTCCACTCAACTAGGCATTGAGGTCAATCCTACTCTTAACCAACCTCGTTCCTCGCTGGACGAGTGGTTTAACGTGTCCGCTTATCGATTCGGTAGCCGCTAGTTCGATTCTCCGCTCTGCCAATGTGGAATCAGAGGAGTTTATTTCTGGTGATTAGAAATCAATTTCTCGATATAATGTGGTTCGGATCCCACAAGGTGCTGTAGGTCCCATTGCTACGTAACCAATTGGTTCCTAGCAACGTAAAAAAAAATGTCTAATCCTTCGGGCCAGCAGCCCTAGGAGAGCTGTTAATCAGCTCAGTGGTCTGGTTAAACTTATACTAAAATCAACCAGTCTCCTTTATCCGGCCGTACTATAGTAGATTCACATCAACCGTGCATGTGATGTCTAGGCCAGTCCCTTACGACGCTCCTGATTTGCTGTTGATAAGCCAATCACAGGGCTGGAAACTCACAGTCTCTTTCGAGAGAGTTCACATAGGCAGGATGTATGTTCCACCTCTCCTGAGCGATACTGGTGAAAGACTAATCTCAGTAGAGGTGGAACAGACATCTTGCCGATGTGAACTCTCTCGAGAGTGACAGAGTTTCCATATCTTTGACTGGCTTATCAACAGCCAATCAGGAGCGTCGTAAGGGACTGGCCTAGACATCAGATGCAAGGTTGATGTGAATCTACTATAGGACCATCTCGAATGTATAAAACACTCGATGCAGTTATTAAAGAATTCCAGTCTCCCATTTTCCTCGCAGCAGGATTCTGGGAATGACAAACGCCAGCTCTCCGAGCCAGACATTCCAATTAATTGCATGCGTGCCCCAGCGCATTCTTGCGTTTATCGGCTTTACTCATCTGTTGTTAGTCTTGCAGACTCAGCGGACCTGATTATGAATATTTTTTTAATGATTCAGATGTAAACGGACTTGATTGTGCTTGTTTTTGATAACTTGGTTATTTTAAATTTTTTTTAAAGATTAAGATGTAAACGGCCTTGATTGTGCTTGTTTTTAATAACTTGGTTATTTTAATTTTTTTTAAAAGATTCAGATGTAAATGGCATTGATTGTGCTTGTTTTTAATAACTTGGTTATTTTCAATTTTTTTAAAGATTCAGATGTAAACGGCATTGATTGTGCTTGCTTTTGAAAACTTAAGGTTCTTTTCATATATTTTTTTAAAGATTCAAATATAAATGGCCTTGATTGTGCTTGTTTTTCATAACTTAAAGTTATTTTCATATTTCTTTAATTGGAGAATTATATCATCACCCGGACACATTTGTCATGAAATGAGTGGGCTTAATTTTTTTTTCAATTTTTGCAATTTGCAGAAAAAATTGATTACATTTCATTCATGTAAGAGTTTTATGCATGAGTATACCGCCTTATTTAATTTATGGAAAATGGAAATTTAAATTCATTTTACATTTACTGCAATTAACAGAGATTTACTAGATTTATTTGAGAGTTTTACGCGTGTATAAACTTTCATCTCAATCATTCAAAATCAAATCGTTTCGTTGGTCAGTTTTAATTCATTCAATTTACATCTTTTTCTGAATACCTCTGAACTCTATCTCAGCTGCACAGAGAGCTATCAAAAATGCCCTCTCCATCGACCTACGTATAAAGACATTTTGAGCTGAAAATAAGAGGGAGGCAAAAAAAAAAAAAGAAAAAAAAAAAAATCCCAAGTTTCTATCTTAACGTTTTGCATTCGTCAAGCACCAGACTTCCAATGTAATTCTGAAGAACTTGTTAATAAAACAGTTATTATAAGGACTCCTTGGCATTCACCACGAGTACATACTCGCCTTCGAACGAAATTCTATTAGGCCTAGCGAGTGCTCGCGATACCTGTAATTAATGCGGAGGGCATCCTTAGGATAGACCTGGGCAGAGGGTTCTTTGAATCATACACGATTGCTTACATTGAAAGCTCAAAATTAAGAGTGGTCGTTCGAATAAAACTTGTTGATTTTATTTAATGGTTATTACATCACAGACGTTTATTAGAGTGGCCAACGGGGTATGAGTGACGTGATTTGTAGTCATCAAATGTCAAGGATTAATTTTTATCAAGCGTTCAATCGACATAGGTCTAGAGCATTGTGTGCCTGCGGTCATTAAAATTACAGAATAATCTTTCATGATTTATATTTTTGCTTTGTACATTGAGAGCTTTTGGTTGTATTAATCACGGATGCATGAAAACGTCCCCTCAAATATGAAGAGCAAATGGTTTTTTTTACTGACTTATTGAAGAGAATATACAACGAATAAAAGTCACAATATTGCCTCCAAGTCTTTACCTGCAAAGCGTTCTTTTCATGGGCTGAAATTTAACAAAAATGAACAAAAAAAATCCCATAATGATCCCTAAGTTAAAAGGTAAATAATAGAATGAAAAGAAGTAAAAGAATTTGATAATGATACGATGGTGATCGTTACAAAGATCACCAATAAAAGAAATGTCTAGCCATCTTCCTTTCGTGACAGTGAATGAATACTTGATGCGAATATCTTTATTGTGATTTATAATTTTACATATGTGTCGATATAATCCGAGCTTACTAATCTCTCTCTCTCTCTCTCTCTCTCTCTCTCTCTCTCTCTCTCTCTCTCTCTCTCTCTTCCCATTTCTCAAGTCAGATTACCGATAGGTCTTCAATGATCTGTTATTATTTTTGTTTTGTTGTATTCAAATATAGAAGCGTTGGTCTGTCTTTCTGTCTGTCTCTGTGTATTCAATGAGAGAGAGAGAGAGAGAGAGAGAGAGAGAGAGAGAGAGAGAGAGAGAGAAAGGGCCACAACAGTGATAACTAATCTCCACCACCTGTCCGTGCGTCACATTCGCATGAAGGCACTCATAGGGTGCAACATGGAAACATAGACAAAAAAAAATGATAAATAAATAAAAGAAGAATGGAGATAGGGTGAGTGATTAAACCTTACATCCAACCCTTCCCTTTCATACGAGATTAGGAGACTGACTCGAATGAAGGATAACCTCGTATAGCAGAAGTTGTGGCTTCCTATCACTTACAAATTTATATATATATAAAAAAATAAAACATTAGCATAAAGTTTCAGTAATGCACTGGGTGTTTACTGTCTTTAATTAACATTCATTTTTCAACTGAAAGATGATAATTACAGAATACCTAATAGAAAATGCTCTTACTAAATTTAATCATTATAGGAAATAATAACCTGGCGTCACGAAAGCAAGGGTCAACGAAAAACAAGATATTCCTTTCGAAAGATTAACGATGGACATTCAGATGAGAGAGAGAGAGAGAGAGAGAGAGAGAGAGAGAGAGAGAGAGAGAGAGAGAGAGTGGTGATTTTCATGATATCTAGTAGGAGTATGTTATTTTCGGCTTGTTAACCATGAAAGAATAATAATAATAATAATAATAATAATAATAATATAATAATAATAATAATAATAATAATAATAATCTAAAATAAAATCCGAGTGGATCTTTCTCGTTTGTCCGCCCCGGGGTGGGGCGGGATAAGTAGGGGATCAGGAGTGTCGGGAGGCAAGGCACAATCACCCTCCTCCTGCAAACATGTTTGTCCGCCCCGGTAGGTAAGGGATCGGGAGTATAGGGGAGACATGATGGGCAGCGCCAGGTTCCAGCGCAGCATGGTGCGCGCCATCACAAACTAATAATAATAATGATAGTAATTTAAGCTGTTATGTTCCTTAAGTTAAATGTTTACAGATAATCTTGTGAAATCCAACTCAAGTTCTTTACCGACAAAGCAAAAACTGAAATGACATAGGACTTAATACAGAAATTGCTGAATCCGATCCAGACACGAGCAAAGGTAAATAGATAAATGAATAGATTAATGCTAAAAAAATAAAAAGATAAAAGATTAAATCATTTATTATTATACTAGCCAATCTTTGCTCTGTTAATTGAACGATTGTCACTTGACGATGAAAGAGACTAAAACTTTGACTCATAATGTAATCATTATTGTGGTTTTTTTCTCGCCAAATAAATGAGTAATAATGACGTTTATGATATTAATAATGATAATAACGATAATAATAATTGAATTCTGACCAGTCATTTGTACCAAAATCATACTTCAGCTCTCTACAGCTAAAACAAAAACCTTCTTCTTAATAATAATAATAATAATTATTATAATAATAATAATAATAATAATAATAATAATAATAATAATAGATGATAATAATAAATAATAATAATAATAGTAATATAATAATAAATATCATATTATATTATTATTATTATTATTATTATTATTATTATTATTATTATTATTATGATACAGTAGTTAAACCCTATTCATATGGAACAAGCACACTAACTCGAAATTGAAGCTTCCAAAGAATTTGATGTCCATTAAATGCAATAATCAACCGAATTGGAAAGATTATGTTCAATTAATGATCCAAAACACAGTCATAAAGACAACAAAGAAACTAACGAAGAAAGTCAGCAATAAAACTTAAGAAGAAAGAAAGGAAGAGAGAGAGAAAAAGGAAAGAAAACCATTGCAAATTAGGTTGTCAATTTGTAAAGAGATATTAGACAAATTAAGAAATAAAAGAAAAGAGAATCATTACTAATGATGTAGTTAATTTGCAAGGATGCGCAACTTCGTATAATTGTGAAATAATTTATGATCACAAGGGCAGTAATTAGTTACGACGGAGAGAGAGAGAGAGAGAGAGAGAGAGAGAGAGAGAGAGAGAGAGAGAGAGAGAGAGAGAGAGAATTTGGGTTGCAGTTTACCAAAGAGACAATTTAATATATCAAGAGAGAGAGAGAGAGAGTAGAGACGAGAGAGAGAGAGAGAGGAGAGAGAGAGAGAGAGAGAGAGCGGAATTTGGGTTGCAGTTTAACAAAGAGATGGATTTAATATATCAAGAGAGAGAGAGAGAGAGAGAGAGAGAGAGAGAGAGAGAGAGAGAGAGAGAGAGAGATTGGTTTATGGTTTATCAGAGCGACAGACTTTATTATATCAATACGAGAGAGAGAGAGAGAGAGAGAGAGAGAGAGAGAGAGAGAGAGAGAAATCGTGATCATTAGTAATACGATCTGTCTAGGAACGGATTTTAAACCTCTCCATATTGAAGAAATATCGGTTTATTAAAAAAAAAAAATAAATAAAAAAAAAAAACAGAAGCGCAGAGGGCGCATCTCATTGGCGCATGAAAAGCATTGCAATCAGACGAAGGCGGTATTTATGAAGAGAGCTGATTCTACAACATTGACTGGTTTGGCGTGTTGCAATAAATTGCAGTTATAAATGCTTAGAAGGGCCATGAGATAGGGACAAGAAGCATGCGCTTACTTTTAATGTTGTCAGGTGGATTATTATTTTGTATATATATATATATTAGATATAATTGTATATATATATATATATATATATATATATATATATATATATGTATATATATATATATATATATATATATAGACTTTGATACAATAAGTCTCTCTCTCTCTCTCGATATAATTACCCCAAATATTAAATATTAAATCTCTGTCTCAGTTAAACCACAACCCAAAATATCTCTCTCTCTCTCTCTTTCTCTTTCTCTCTTGATACAATAAAGTTTGTCTCTCTGATAAACAATAAACCATAATGTATATGTATGTATATCTACATACATACATACACACACACACACACACACATATATATATATATATATATATATATATATATATATATATTATATATATATATATATGTGTGTGTGTGTGTGTGTATATATATATATTTATAAATGTATATACATAAGTACATGTACATGTATGTGTGTATGTATGTATGTATAATGAAAATGTTACTTGTCAACATCATCTACAGTCCTTTTTCCTTAAAGTACCTAAGAAGAAAATGGAATTTTTTGTAAAGACAAATTGTCTTCTTTCTTAAGACAGTCTTCCGTCTCTGCGAAATATATGCTTAAAGTATCGGGAGTTATTAACCCCCACTCTTTTATCAGGCTTGGGACCGGGTTGACTGCACAGTTGTAATGTATTGAAAACAGGAACGACAAGAACATTCTCTCTCTTTCTCTCCCTCTCCATTTCTTTTTATAGGAAATAAACCGAAGGTATCTCTAGTTTTATTTTCTCTCCGTGTGTGGTTATTTCCATTTTCATTTTGTGTTGTATCTAGGTATTTTGGATATAAAAAGAATATTCTTTGGAAAATAAGAAAGGAAAAGAAAAAGTCCTCTTCTGTTATGATAAAGAAAATAAACAAAAGCTTGTTTGCAAACTGCAAAGAGAGGAAGAGGAAAGAGGATTATCGTATTTGATTTCGACGTCTTCATCTTCTTTCTGAAATGGAAACACAAAGGAAGGAATAAATAATAAAACAAATTTCGACTTTCGGTCGAGAGATGAAGACGTTGTGCACAAAAAATGCGTCGAAGTGTCTTCGGCGCAATCGATTTTTCTGTGCAGCGTATAATCAAGGCCGCTGAAAATAGATCTATCTTTAGGTGGTCTCAGTATAATGCAGTATGAGACTCGGCCCATGAAACTTTAACCACGGCCCGGTGATGTCCTGTCATATATATCCCTGCGAGAAGCACGATTGTGGCTACATTGAACCTTAAATAAAATCAAAACTACCGAGGTTAGAGGGCTGCAATTTCGTACGTTTAATGAGTAGTGGGTGGATGATCAACAAACAAATTTGCAACCCTATAGCCTCGGCAGCTTTGAAGATCTGAGGGCGGATAGACAGACAAAGCCACCTCAATAGTATTCTGCTACAAAAACTAAATAAATCTCTCTCCTTCTACTTTGGCCCATGTCTGTCTACCTGTCTTATTCTATAAACCAGATCTTTCACTCTCTATCTCTTGCACCAACTCTCTCTCTCTCTCTCTCTCTCTCTCTCTCTCTCTCTCTCTCTCTCTCTGTTCAATTCTGACCGCAGTCTCTCACTCTTTCTCTCTCCCTCGACCGACTCATTTAATGGACAATTTTATGACTTGATTTTTCGACTTTAACAGCCAAGTCGACGGGCGGCGAAATAACAAAAGTGCAGTTCTTAATTCTTTTTTGCAATTATTCCAGGGAGAAGAGTGTACGCCCCCTATGCCGGTCTCGTGCCCGGATAAAAGAGGAGGGGTAGGGCGTAAAGTTAACGTCCCTGCCGAGTGGAAATCTCGAGCGTGAATACTGTAACAAACCTTAGCAGTCTGATGTAAGCAGCAGCAAGTCACAAAGAGCCTGGAAAGCTAACTAAATCACTTGTGAATGAGAGGAACAAGTAGCGTTCCCTCTCGCTCAGTACTCGGGTCCTACACCTGGCGCTAATTAGCACCCCATGGAAAGCGAGTTTGCTCGCTAGCTAAATGACTTCTGCAAGGCTGTAAATCATAGCAGTAACTATTCGCCGAAAAGCCAGGTAGCAGGCGGCGAGTCGCGCCGTCTCCTCGCTGCTGCAGCGTCTACCCGAGGTCGTGTCGTACCATGGCAGCGGCGACCATCAACATCATCATCATGCGTCTACCCGAGGTCGTGTCGTACCATAGCAGCGGCGACCATCATCATCAGCATCATGCGTCTACCCGAGAGGTCGTGTCGTACCATAGCAGCGGCGACCATCATCATCAGCATCATGCGTCTACCCGAGAGGTCGTGTTGTACCATAGCAGCGGCGGCCGCCATCATCATCATCAGCATCCCGGGCTCAGACTCGATCGACAAATCACACTAATAACGGGAGAGCAAATAGCTGCCTTCCTCCAATGCAAAGACCCCAGGAAGGGCGTTTGGAAACGAGAGGCTTTCCCACCGCTTTCCAAAAGGTTCGCCCGATAGTTATCAGCGGCAGGACAGCTGTTATGGCGTCATAAAATTACGACGTGAATATAAAAGGGGATTTAGTAGCTCCTTCTGCAACGTGAATAATGCCGAGAGTAATATGAGACGGGAGGGTCATCGCGACCCCGGATGGCTCCCTTAAGCTCGGTCGTCAGTCTTTTTTTTTTTTTTTTTTTTTTTTTTACGAGGGGAACCTTCGCCAAGAGACTGGCAATATCCCAGGGATTTAACGGCGAATTCGATAGAAAAATCTCGGATAATAGAATCTTTCTTCCTTTTACCTCCGTCATGCATTACCGATGGGAATTCTACTTCCATTTGCAGTTGCATATAGCTGTAAGATGCGTGGTGGTTCAATAATAGTCGTAACTCAGATCTTCTCCATTTTTCAGATGCTTGGGTATAAGGATTCTATTATTGTCTGTCTGTTTGTCTGTCTGTCTTCTCCTACCCTATCTTCTTTCTCATACCCGTACTAAGATATAGATATTCTCTTATTATAAAATTTCTTCAAACTACCAAATATATATATATATATATATATATATATATATATATATATATATATATATATATATATATATATATATATATATTAATCAAATTCATCAGGGCTGGGTAATACATGGATGGGTGAACACCAAAGAATGCAAGACACCCTTGGGGCACGGGTCTTTCTGACTATTATAAAAGGAGCCTTGTGGATATGGCAAAGAGCTACGAAGAGGCCTAGAACCCCAACTATAGCTGGTTCATTTGAGGAACATTCTTGGATGAGCCCTATGCTTACGAGACTTTTGTTTGGCGGCCGCTGATTGGCTGGTACCGGGAGGTAGGCACCTCCCAGCCAATCAGCGGCCGCCAAACAAACGTCTCGTAGGCTTAGGGCTCACCCAAGAGTCTACTTTAAGTGAACCAGCTATAGTGACGTTGGTGATGAATATAAAAATGAATTCATAATGAAACTAGAACGAAGTTCACAAATTAGATTGTAAATAAGGGCTTTAATACCACCCGGAATTTGCAGTTAAAAAAATACAAAAGTTAAAACAGATGCAAATAATAAAAACGTTAAAAACTTCTTAAAACAATAGCAGTAATATGGGAGGGAAGTATTTGGAGGAAATATTATATAATATTGTGATTTTATTAACCTGATTGATTATCATTCTCTCTCTCTCTCTCTCTCTCTCTCTCTCTCACACACACAAGAAATATTAAAACAAATACGAACAATATAGTAATGAAAGAGACGAAAACAATGATAAGAGAAACATTTATGATTTGTTGTATTACTAATAACGAAAATAGCAATAGTAATTTGTAGACAGGATAAGCCATCCTTTATTTAAGTATATTATTATTATTATTATTAGAAGAAGAGCGCTTGAACTGACCAGCATGAAGCCGACTTGCAAATCAAGTTAGACTCAATACTAGTTCCTCGCTGGACAAGTCGGTTACATACTCTCCTACCTATCTGGTAGCCCGAGTTCGCTCCCAACTGCAGCCAGCGTGGAATCAGAGGAACGTATTTCTGGTGGATTTAGAAATTAATTTATCGATGTCATGTGGTTCAGATCCCACAATAAGCTGTAGGTCCCATTGCTAAGTAACCAACATCAAGCAGTCACAACAACAACCTCAACAACAACACCAGCAATAAGAATGATGATTTATCCTTAAGAAACATTAACCAGTCACAACGACAACACCAGCAATAAGAATGATGATTTATTCCTCAAGAAACAACATCAACCAGTCACAACAACAACAACAACAACAACAAAAGCAACAACCAACAACCAGAGCTTTTCCCAGGCCATCGCCCACCGTTTCTAGAGCCCCTCCAGAGAATGACCTCTCAGGAGGTCAGGTCAGCCTTTGTGAGATTTCGGTTCCTGGGTCGCCCAGATGTGGAAAAAGGGAAGAGACTGACCTCTTGCTTGCCCAGTCACTCGAAAGCATCACGACGCTGGAACAACCCCCCCTCCCTCCCTCCACCTCTCCATCACCAACCCCTTACTCCCGAGAAAGCCCTAAACCCCCCCTCAACAAAATCCAACAACCTGATCTCCCCCAACCCCCTCTTCTTCCTCCCCCTTTTTCAACGTACACTCCAAGTGTCTCGACCACCATCAGCAGATGTCCAAATGGGTCCTTACTCCCCGCCGATGACTCGGCAGGTTTCCAGGGGCGGCCATCTGTTTCGAACTCGCTTCTTTACGGCGCGGGAACCGAGACAGGCGTGCTGTTTTCGCATTTCGCACCGAGTGGAAGCACAGAAAATCTAATATATATCGCCGTATCTTTAGCAGGTTGACGCTACTTGTGTATATACTTCGCGACACGGATAAAAACGAATGGAGACGACGGGGCACTTTCCAGACAATTGTAATGGAAATACATAACGGATAACGGGGCAAGACAGAACGAGGAAGAGAGAAAGAATGAGATTTAAAGGGAATGAAAAAGTAGAGGACATGATGTTCCTTTAGAGGAAGAGTTTATCTTTCTCTCTCTCTTTTTTTTTGAGAGAGAGAGAATTTCTCACGTGACCATCTGTGAAGACGGGGCCTGAGGTTAGCTACCTCAAGCCGATACTGAAAGTTTAGAAACACACAGAGGGCATTAAAAGTTGGGTATGAAAGGCCATGGGTCACAATAAAGCACGAGACGCCAGTGGCAAGGGATTTTTTTTTTTAACATTTCAGCTTCTTTGAACTGAAAGTCACGAACTTGAAGGAAGTTAGTTTTGAGTTAGTTTTGATTAGGTTGTTTGGAACTTTGATGCCTTATTTTTTAGTCGTTGGATCTTGAAATTTAGAATATCAGAATAATCAGAATATTTACATGACTTCTCCAGCCACTATCTCTATAATCACTAGCCTAATAATATTGTGCAAGTCTGAACTCTAGATTTACCTGAATATGAAAAGCACATTCCATGTCGTCAACACTAAGTCAAAACTCAGTTTTTACCTTAAAAAACCACATGTACTATGTTTTTAACACGAGGTCAAAACTCTAAGTTTTGCCAAAAAACGCACACACACATATAATGTTTTTAGCACGAAGTCAAGTCAAAACTCTTAAGTTTTACTTTAAAAACACACACATACACATTCCATGTTTTAGACACGAAGTCAAAACTCAAATTTACCTAAAAAAAATTCCTAATTTTCAACACGTAGTCAAAACTCAAGTTTTAACTAAAAACGAAAAAAAAACATACACACGAAGCCAGAACCCAAATTTTAACTTAAAAAAAACACATATTCAATGTTTTCAACAAGTAGACAAAACTCAAGTTTTACCTAAAAAAACACGCATATGCATACATGAAGCCAAAACTCAAATTTTACCTGAAAAAAAAACACATTCCATGTTTTCAACACGTACTCAAAACTCAAGTTTTACCTTAAAAAAAGGGAAAATCACATGCATCCCACTTTTTCAACACGAAGCCAAAACTCAAATTTTACCTTAAAAAAACACACACACATCCCATGTTTTCAACACGTACTCAGAACTCAAGTTTTACCTTAAAAAAAAAAAAAAAAAAAAAAAAAAAACAAAAAAAAAAAAAAAAAAAAAAAAAAAAAAAAAAAACGCATTCCACGTTTTCAACACGAAGTCAATTAAAGAAGACAGAAGCTCCCAGAAACATCTCGCTGGAGCTGAGATATGAAACGGGGACGGGGCTGTGGCGCAGATGGGCTCCAGAGACTGAAATGCTTTCGGTTAAAAACTGGTCCTTTGGGTTGAAGCGTACTCATTTTTTCGTGCGCCAATTTACAACAATTACGTGACTCCACCTCCTCCGGAGTACATAGCTGCTTCTGCTACTGTTACTACTGTCTCTTGTTACGGCTGTCATTAGCGTTTCTTTATTCCCACGGACACACACCCGCGATACGATACACATACATAGTACATGTGCATATAATAATAATAGTAATAATAATAATGATAATATATTGGAAGGAGACCCTCTTTCAAACAACTATTATTGAAAGATATTGCTGCATCAGCTGCATTTAACTTGTAAATAGTCTTCTCTATTTTTGTAATAATTGCTTTCTCTCGCCAGTTGCAATAGCAGAGAGAAAGCAATTATTAGAAAAACAGAGAAATCTATTTACAAGTTGAATGCAGCTGATGCAGCAATATCTTTTCAATAATAAAATAATAATAATAATAATAATAATAATAATAAGTAATAATAATAATAATAATAAGAATAATAATAGCTAGTCAGTGAAACGTGCAAAGCCACTTGTTCTTGCCTCTATTTTCTTTTGAAGTTTTGAAATATCAACTTTCTCACATCACCATTACAATGATTTTGCTTTATCATTCTTATTCGTTTTATTTTCATCTGTCACATTATTGAGAGAGAGAGAGAGAGAGAGAGAGAGAGAGAGAGAGAGAGAGAGAGAGAGAGAGAGAGAGAGTCAAGATTGCTATCTGTTTTTTTTTACTGTTTATATGTTTTCTAATGGGAGGAATTGTCTTTAGTTTTAGAAAAAAAAATCCCAGGAATGTATGCTATCAAAAAGTCTCTGGTGCGAGTATCTAACCTTGCAAAATTGGTGAATAATTATTTACTTACTGCCTTTCTACTCTTGAATTATTTTTCCAAATTGTGTAATTTTGCTGTAACAAAGCCGGTCTTAAATTTGGTCAATTTTAGAAGGTGAGTGCACCCGGTTTAAGCGGTTCATATTAGCTGTTCATTCATACGAATGTATCGCTGAATTTAGATATAAATTTTGAGTATACCTCACACAATGCACCAGACATCAATGAAATGTGTAAGCA
This sequence comes from Macrobrachium nipponense, assembly GCF_015104395.2. Classification (NCBI taxonomy): domain Eukaryota; kingdom Metazoa; phylum Arthropoda; class Malacostraca; order Decapoda; family Palaemonidae; genus Macrobrachium; species Macrobrachium nipponense. The sequence continues at coordinate 2,523,488 of NC_087205.1, read as the reverse complement.
TATGGTGTTTATTTATATATATTTGTTTTACGTCTTAAATTACTGCTGATATCATGTATAGGACGAAAACAGGTTGGAAAGCCAAATAAACATTAATGATTATGGTCACAAAACCAGGTTGTGGTCTGGCTCTGCTTAATATATATATATATATATATATATATATATATATATATATATATATATATATATGATATGTATATATATATATATATATATATATATATATATATATATATATATATATTGATAAAATAAAAGGCAATATTAGGGCCACCACCCGGACCAAGATGTCGTCCAGATTCAGCCCACTCACAGTCACGCATCCAGGTCAAACGGAATCACGAGAGAGGTCACACTAAGAGGGCCACATACCCTTAAAAAAAAAAAAAAAAAAAAAAAAATCCTAGGACCCTTAGCATGGAGCCAGACCCTTCCACTTTCCGGGTGATGCGGTCACGAATAGAAAACGGGAATTCAACTGTCCCGTCAGGCCAAACTATTTCATTTATTTTCGCTGGGGCAGGTTCACGAAGTGGCGGAAGAAAAAAACACCTCTCTCTCTCTCTCTACCTACCTACCCCATCTCTTGACTGTTAAGCCTATATTGACTCTCCCGGTCGGTGGTTGAACCCCCTGTCTAAAACCCTGTGCTTGGCCACGTAAATTAGGGACAGGGCAAGAGTCTGAAATTGCAGGTATTGGGAAGACTTACCGTGATATTTGCTCCTCTGTCAGTCACACTGGATCAAAGGTCAGAGCCCCAAAAGAGAGAGAGAGAGAGAGAGAGAGAGAGAGAGAGAGAGAGAGAGAGAGAGAGAGAGAGAGAGAGAGAGAGAGGGCATAAAGTTTTTGAGAAGGAAAAATAAAACTGGAAGCTTGCTTGTGGGTTGCTTATTCCTATTTGCTTGAATTTATGAGATGGATAAAGAATAACTAATAATTTTATGTCAACTGGAATAAATCAACGTAAAATGACAACATAAAAGAATATCTGAAGCCAAACTTCCTATGTAGAAGTTAGTCTAATAAGAACACTGAGCAATCGGAGAATACATCGAGACACCAAGCCTACAAAATTGGCAAGACTTTATTTTTGCTTTATATTTTAGTGGAAGTTATTTGATTTAAATTTACCTTTAAGCCTACAGTCCCCCCAATGTCAGGGAAACGCCAATGGTCATATGTATGTTAATCTACATTCTGTTATTTTCGTTACTTCACATTTGTTGTATAAAAGTGTATATAGGTAGACACCGTGCACTGTAGACAAGTTTCCTGTAGTCAGTCAAACCACGCATGCGCTTTGCGTCTGAAGCGTTTTCACTGTATCGCTTATTAAAATACGACTTTTAGGAATGGTCTCAAAAGCGCAACAAGTTATAGTAATGGTTCTCATGGAAACTGAACAAATGACTGTAGGGCAAAAGAAAAAGTTATTCGTTCGCTAGAGAGTATGTGAAAATTGAAAAGGGGTGTAAAAGAAAGAAAAAAATATATATATAAATGTTATATATATCTATATATATCTATACATACATACACACATATATACATACTATACATATATATGTATATGCATTAAGCCAAAAATGTCCTTTAATATCCAATTCGCTCTACCTCGGAATTAATATATTTTCATATATGTTCACCGAAGGAGAGCTTTTTAGATGATAATAATTTCGTCCTCCCGTGGATATATATGAAAATATATTAATTCCGAGGTAAACCGAATTGGATGTTAACGGACATTTGTAGCTTAGTGCCATTGTATATGAATCAGGTGGATGTGATTTAAAAATTCTATTATGACAAGTATATGGTGTATTCAAAATTATACTATATTATATATATATATTAATATATATGTATATATAAACCATACTATAAAGTATATAGATATATATATTATTAATATTATATATCTATATATTAATTAATTTATATAAATATAAATATATAATATATAAATATATATATATATACATAGTATATATATATCAATACTATTTAATATAATATATATTATATATATATAATATATATATATATATATAAAGCAAAGGAATTAATATAATACGGAATAACTCTCCTCAGGTATCGAGGTCAGAGCCCATCTCGACTTAGGTTTCAACTTTGAGGCAACGCTTAATTGGATCCCGGGTACTACAATAAAGCTACTTTACTCCATCATATCTACCGTTATCCAACCCCTGGGGGCATCGTAAGTCTATTTCCCCCACTACGCAGCCATCTTACCACTCCTCCTTCTCTCTCTCTCACCCTGTCTTCCTCATCTTCATGTCTCCTGATTCCTATTTTCCTCCTCCTCCTCCTCCTCTTCTTATTACTCTTCTCTCAGCCATTTTCTTCCTTCTCCTCCTCTTCCTTCTCGTCATCTTGATCGGCTTCTTGAGGTCACCATTATATCCATCCTCCCTGATGACACTCCTGCGCGCAGTGACGCCCCCGCCCTCAATGTTCCCGCCCCGGGGGTAGGACGCCCGCCTGCCCGTGAAAGTTCCAGGTCTTTTCTATGGACTTCTCTCTAATTGCCTTTCCATTTATCTTTCAAAATGTATGAATAAGGAGGAGGGAATATAATATATATATATATATATATATATATATATATATATATATATATATATGTGTGTGTGTGTGTGTCTGTGTGTGTGTGTATCACTATATGTACATATGTATTTGTATATATTTGCCTATATATGTATATATATAAATGATCATAATTATGCAATATATACATATACACACACATATATATTATACACACACACACATACACACATACCTATACTATAATATATATAGTATATATAATATATAATATACATATATATGTACATAGCATATATATATATATATATATATATTATATATATATAATATATATATATATATATATATGTGTGTGTGTGTGTGTGTGTGTGTGTTTGTGTGTGTGTGTGTTGTGATTGTGTTCGTACGTGCGTGTCTTACGAGAAAAGTTGCTATTTTCTTCTCCAGTTCTGTAGCAACCATCAAAAGAAACCTAGAGAGAGAGAGAGAGAGAGAGAGAGAGAGAGAGAGAGAGAGAGAGAGAGAGAGAGAGAGAGAAAGGAAATAAAATGCAAACATATAAAACCATCTGAAAAGTCATATCGCATCCAAGACAGAAACTTTGGCCATGAAGAAGTTTTTTTACGATCTCCTCCTAGCAGTCGCATCGCGCCATGAACTTGACGTGACTCCGGGAAAAAAAAAAAGTAAAAAAAGTCTGGGAAACGAGTTTCTCTTGATCTTGGCAACGATGTTGAACTTGAAGGCAACTTAGATACGGGACACGAGATATCCAACGTCCCAGCGAAATGTCAGGAGATGCCGGGAGCTTCTTCTTTGCATAACAAGTCTGGGAAATACCGATTTACGAACGTAGTGGTGGCATTTCCTATGACCAGCTTCTGGACTGCTGGGTTGGGCCTGGGTGTGGATACGGGTTCAGTGAGATTTCATCTTAATCGTCATCAGCATCACCGTGATGTTCTAGGTAACAAAGAGGATAGATCCTTATTCTCAGAAGACAGTGATCGGCTTCTTGTCCTCCTCCTCCCTCTCCTCGTCCTCTCCTCCTCCTCCTCCGCTTTTCCTCCTCCCCCTCCTCGTCCTCTCCTCCTCCTCCTCCACTTTGCCTCCTCCTCCTCCTCCTCGTCTCCTCTCCTCCTCTCCTCCTCCTCCTCCCCTCCTCCCCTCCCCTCCCCTCCCCTTCCCCCTCGTCCTCCTCATCCTCTCCCTTCTCCTCCTTCTTCTTCTAGGTAACAAATGACGTTTAATTTCGGTTACCCTCATAAGGAAAAATATCCTAATATTCTTATCCCTTTTCGCTTTCTTCTAGATCAATTCGTTTATCATTTTTCTTCTTAAGAGAAATCTACTGGTCATCTGATATGGATACTTACTGGTCAAGATTCGGCTTCTGAATAGGGTTAAATCGTCAACATCAACAACAAAACAACAACAACGCCCTAAAGACGTCAACAAGTATTACAACAAAAAAATTGAATAACAGCAGCCGAAATTTTATTTAACAGGACCATCTATATCTAACAGTAATTATATAATATTGAACAGGACCACCAATATCTAACAGTAAAAATAATATGATATTTAACAGGACCACCAATATCTAACAGTAATAATAATATAATATTAAACAGGATCACCAATATCTAACAGTAATAATAATATAATATTGAACAAGACCACCAAAATCTAACAGTAATAATAATATATTGAACAGGACCACCAATATCTAACAGTAATAATATAATATTTAACAGGACCACCAATATCTAACAGTGATAATAATATAATATTGAACAGGACCAACAATATCTAACAGTAAAAATAATATGATATTTAACAGGACCACCAATATCTAACAGTAATAATAATATAATATTGAACAGGACCACCAATATCTAACAGTAATAATAATATAATATTGAACAGGACCACCAATATCTAACAGTAATAATAATATAATATTGAACAGGACCACTAGTATCTAAATGTAATAATAATATAATATTAAACAGGACCACCAATATCTAACAGTAATAATAATATAATACTGAACAGGACCACCAATATCTAGCAGTAATAATAATATAATATTGAAAAGGACCACCAATATCTAACAGTAATAATAATATAATATTGAAAAGGACCACCAATATCTAACAGTAATAATAATATAATTTTTAACAGGACCACCAATATCTAACAGTAATAATAATATAATATTGAACAGGACCACCAAGATCTAACAGTAATAATAATATGATATTGAACAGGACCACCATTATCTGACAGTACTAATAATATAATATTAAACAGGACCACCAATATTCATAATATTGAACAGGACCACCAATATCTAACAGTAATATTAATATAATATTTAACTGGACCACCAATATCCAACATTAATAATGTAATGTCTTTAAAGCACAAACCAGGGATATAAAACTTTCAGTGCAGTTTTGTAACATCGACAATAAAAAAAAAGAAAAAAAAAAGCAACAAAACACACTGCACTCTTCACAGCAGACAAATAAACATTATAACTCCACGAGATTTATTGAACAGATGACTTCCATTTGCTTGAGGCCAGGAACTGAGTCTAATTCCACCAGGTGAGTCTAAACTCATACCTATCCTAGACAAGGACAAAAAAAAATGCGTTGATGAAACTAGCGACGTAATTTACAACTGTTGTGCCTGATTCAGTAGAATATGTCTGGATCTGAGACACAAAAACAGGCTGGAAATAAAGAGCGGGATAGTGTCGTCAGTGCACCGCATGCGATGCAATGTAGGCATTACTTAAGGTTCTAGCGCCTCAGTAGCATGGTCGGTATTGTGTTGGCGTACCACCTCGATGGCCACGAGTTCGATTTGGGCATTCCATTGAGGTGTGAGAGATGTGTATTTCTGGTGATAGAAGTTCACTCTCGACGTGGTTCGGAAGTCACGTAAAGCCGTTGGTCCCGTTGCTGAATAACCACTGGTTGCATGCAACGTGCAAAACACAATACAAACACACAACACAAACAACACGAACAAACTTAAGGTTCTTTACAACGCCCCTTCGGCCCCTAGCTGCGACTGCTTTCATTCCTTTTATTGTACTTCTGTTCATATTACCTCTCTTCCATCTTACTGTCCGCCCTCTCGCACAATTGATTCATAGTGCAACTGCTTTGAGGTTTTCCTCCTGTCACAACTTCCAAACCTTTTCACAATCAATTTCCGTTTCATCGCTAAGTGGCCCTAGTTGCCCCAGTGCTTGGCATGTGTGCCGAAAATGTATAAATCAATCAAGATAGCTGGTCTCATCACGCAACTTAAAACCGGTTTCAAATGAATCCCCGAGATCAGCTCTATCACCAGAGGAAAGCCCAATAAACCAGGATTACGTATCAGTGACCTTTCCTCCTGATTATTCACTAAGAGTAATAGTCTCTCTCTATAGTATCATAGTCTCTGCTGATCCAGCCAGGGATTGTATGCATTCCCTCGACGGGAGATCGCTAATTAAACATTTACCTGGAGATCTGCTGCGGCCGGCGCTCAGAATGTGAAGAGATTCGATTCCGCCTGATGGTTAAAGGCGAACCTCCTCCTCTCGAGAGGGATGTGTACGAGGAATTGGTGGTGTTGTCAGACGAGATGTGGACGAATCGACCCCAAACAGGAATTAATGTGGATTTATTCAGGGCTTGAAATACCTTGTCTATCATGTTTTTATGGCTTAAATTGAACTGCAAAGCTTATACTGTAGTGTGTGTGTGTGTGTGTGTGTATGTGTATATATATATATATATATATATATATATATATAATGGGAGACATCCACCCTCCTCCTTGAAATCTGTTTGTCCGCCCTGGGTAGGAGCGGAGTAGGTAGGGGAATGGGAGTGCAGGGGAGACATCCACCCTCCTGCAAACCTGTTTGTCTGCCCTGGGTTGGGCTGGGGTAGGTACGGGAATGGGAGTGCAGGGGAGACATCCACCTTCCTGCAAACCTGTTTGTCCGCCTTGGGTGGGCGTGGTGTAGGTACGGAAACGGGAGTGCAGGGGAGACATCCACCCTCTTGAAAACCTGTTTGTCCTTCCTGGGTAGGAGCAGAGTAGGTAGGGGAGACTGCAGCCCCGACTTCCAACATCTACGTCATCTAAGAGAGCAATGACAAAAACAGTATATAACGTAGGTCTTTTATTCTCAGAATGGACAGTTACTATTATATTAAGATGTATCTACCTACAGTCAACTCCCCGTGGAATCTACCTGGCAAGGATATCCCAGAAGACCCTTATTCCATACCATACCGCAGCGGGATGGATACCTTTGCCCCACCAAGTAGGGTATATCCGAGTGCTTAAGAAATCGTCAGGTATCCTTATTGACCTTTTTGATGGCTGGGTAGGTAATGTACCTAGTCGGCAGGTGAGCTCCTGGGAAGGAAAGAAGGAAGGGAGGCTGGAAGATTGGAATCGGCAGGTAAGCATTGAGGTAGATGGGTAAGGTAGGTAACTCAAGTATAAGGGAGTAGGTAAGGCAAATGGTGGGTATGTAAGATATTTAGAAAGTATGTAGGCAGGTAAGGTAAGAAGGCAAGCTTGATTGTTTATAGGCAGGTAGGCAAGAAGATACATAGGAAAGTAGGCAGGAAGGAGGGTAAATAGACTGATATAGAAGTAGATAAATGTCATGTTAGATGAGAGAGAGAGAGAGAGAGAGAGAGAGAGAGAGAGAGAGAGAGAGAGAGAGAGAGAGAGAGAGAGGCATAAATAAGACAAATCATAGACAAAAGACGAAAAGCGAAACGCTGATAAATGCAAGTCAATAGATGGCTCCATCTACCCATTGCAATATCCCCTTCACTCCTCAAATAGATGGCTCCATCTACCCATTACAATATCCCCTTCACTCCTCAAATAGATGGCTCCATCTACCCATTACAATATCCCCTTCACTCTTTCCATATTTCCCCGACTACTGATTAATTAACTGCCTTAATCACCGACTCATTATCTCACTCCCTCGAGAGGTCACTTCAAGCTTCATATGGGATAAATCGCGATTCTTTTATTCTCTCTTATCTCAAAGAATCTTCATTTCGGAATTCATACAAAGAACTGCTTTCCATTCGACAAAATACAAAGGGATTCAAATTATTTTTTAAGTAAGAGTTTTTTTTTAAAGGGGAAACTTATTTTACACGATAACTATTACTTCAAAACGAGAGAAAGAGAGAGAGAGAGAAAAAAAGTGTTTATCGAAG
>NC_087205.1:2508144-2510644 GCF_015104395.2 Macrobrachium nipponense | reverse complement strand
ATAATAATAATAATAATAATAATAATAATAATAATAATAATAATAAAATAAATAATAATAATAATGATAATAGTAAATAATAAATGTAATAAAAATTCACTATTATGCATAATAATTCACTATTATATAAATAAATTGTATCAACACGCACGTTACCTCAATTTATTCATATAACAGCTGATTTATTTAACATAAGGGCTTATCACAATATTGTAAATTCCTTAATAATAATAATAATAATAATAATAATAATAATAATAATAATAATAATAATAATAATAATAATAATTAATAATAATAATAAAGTACCATTTGACATTTCAACGCTGTTTAATTCTTAAATTCTGACTATATATTCACTCAAATGCGCCTTTTTCTTTACTTCAGAAATATTTTCTTGCAATAAAAGCATAAGGCAAGTCAGAATGACATACAGACAGACAGACACTTCGATATTTCAACAGACGAAAACAGACACGACGATGGCATACTGAGAAGAGGTTACGTGCCAAACACGAGGTGAGTGACCTTTTATGCCGTAAATATCTGAAGTCGCAATAATAAAATTATATTATCCGAGAATAACTTCGAGGCTTTCATAAAGAGGGTATTATGTAGTAAAAAGAAAGAAAAATTCCTCAGAATGGCTGACATTTACGACGGATTAGAAAGCTCTTGCAATTAGCGGGGAAGATGACAGCGAACAGACTTGGAATATGTCTTCAGGAATATGTCTTTGAGTGAGGTAAGAGGATTGGTTAAAAGCGTTCTCTTGACTTGTTTCTGGACGGTTGGTTACTGGTTTTTAATCTGTAATTTACCGCAGTTACTTTCTCATTTTTATCATCTGTATTTGACTACAGTTATCTCGTTTTTATTTATTGTCTTTTTTAGCTTTTGTTCCATACTGTTCCCTGTAAGTTTATATAAATTATTATTTCCGCTCCATACTGTTCCCTGTAAGTTTATATTAATTATTAGTTCCGCTCCATACTGTTCCCTGTAAGTTTATATAAATTATTAGTTCTGCTCCATGCTGTTCCCTGTAAGTATTTATAAATTAATAGTTCAGCTCCATTCTTTTCCCTGTAAGTTTATATAAATTATTAGTTCTGCTCCATACTGTTCCCTGTAAGTTTATATAAGTTATTAGTTCCGCTCCATACTGTTCCCTATAAGTTTATATAAGTTATAAGTTATTATTTCCACTCCATACCGTTCCCTGTAAGTTTATATAAGTTATTATTTCCGCTCCATACTGTTCGCTGAAAGTTTATATAAGTTATTAGTTTCCCTCCATACTGTTCCCTGTAAGTTCATATAAATTATTAGTTCTACTCCATACTGTTCCCTGTAAGTTTATATAAGTTATTAGTTCCACTCCATACTGTTGCCTGTAAGTTTATATAAATTATTACTTCCACTCCATACTGTTCCCTGTAAGTTTATATAAATTATTATTAATTTCCTTCCGCTCCATACTGTTCCCTGAAAGTTTATATAAGTTATTAGTTTTGCTCCATACTGTTCCCTGTAAGTTTATATAAGGTATTAGTTCCGCTCCATACTGTTCCCTGTAAGTTTATGTAAGGTATTAGTTTCGCTCCATACTGTTCCCTGTAAGTTTATATAAGGTATTAGTTTTGCTCCATACTGTTCCCTGTAAGTTTATATAAATTATTACTTCCACTCCATACTGTTCCCTGTAAGTTTATATAAATTATTATTTCCGCTCCATACTGTTCCCTGAAAGTTTATACAAGTTATTAGTTTTGCTCCATACGTTCCCTTTAAAGTTTATATAAATTATTAGTTTTGCTCCATACTGTTCCCTGTAAGTTTATATAAATTATTACTTCCACTCCATACTGTTCCCTGTAAGTTTATATAAATTATTAGTTCCACTCCATACTGTTCCCTGTAAGTTATAATAAATTATTGACTCCACTTCCATACTGTTCCCTGTAAGTTTATATAAGGATTAGTTCAGCTCCATACTGTTCCCCTTTAAGTTTATATAATTAATTAGTTTTGCTCATACGTTTCCTGTAAGTTTACATAAATTATTAGTTCCCTCCATACTGTTCCCTGTAAGTTTAGAATAACATTTTCAGTTCCATTCATACTGTTCCCTGTAATTTATATAATTATTAGTTCCGCTGCATACTGTTCCCTGTAAGTTTATATAAATTATTAGTTTCCATCCATACTGTTCCCTATAAGTTTATATAAATTATCAGTTCCTCTCCATACTGTTCCCTGTCAGTTTATATAAATTATTATTCCGCTTCCATACTGTTCCCTGTCCGTTTTAATTAAATTAGTAAATTCCGCTCCATACTGTTTTCCCACTGTAAGTTTTATATAAATTATTATTTTCCTCCATACTGTTTCCTGTAAGTTTATAAATTAAATTAAATTAATCCGGCTCCATACTGTTCCTGTAAGTTTATATAATCATTAGATTCCGCTCCAGACAGTTTCCCTGTAAGTTTAATAT
>NC_087205.1:2495644-2503144 GCF_015104395.2 Macrobrachium nipponense | reverse complement strand
GTTACACAAACACACGGGTAAACGGATCTAGGTCATGTGACGTAGGGCACAGGCCATCACAAGAACGTCAACATGTATTTTGCCAATGGGGCATCGGTTGGCGTTACCTCTTTAAACCGATGATCCAAGTGTGTTCAAATGATGTGACACAAAGCTTCGCCAAGGCAATGTCATCTATTCACTAATCAATATTTAGAGATGCTGCAAGATCCTAACTAGACTACAGTAGTCATCATTTTAACACAACAACATGTTGCTTCACCTAGAATGACATACTACATTCTATTTAATATGTAATTATTACATATTTAGATTATGAAATGAAATGAAATTATATTACAGAATAATTTGTTTACATATTTAGATTATGAAATGAAATGAAATTATATTACAAAATAATTTGTTTACCTATTTAGATTACGAAATGAAATGAAATTATATTACAGAATAATTTGTTTACATATTTAGATTAGGAAATGAAATGAAATTATATTACAGAATAATTTGTTCACATATCTAGATTTAGGAGATAAAAATGAAATTATATTACGGATTAATTTGTTTACATATCTAGATTCAGGAGATAAAAATGAAATTTTATTACAGAATAATTTGTTCACATATTTAGATTTAGGATATGAAATGGAATTATATTACAGAATAATTTATTTACATATCTAGATTCAGGAGATAAAAATGAAATTATATTACGGATTAATTTGTTCACATATTTAGATTTAGGATATGACATGGAATTATATTACAGAATAATTTGTTTACATATCTAGATTTAGGAGATAAAAATGAAATTATATCTAGATTCAGGAAATGAAATGAAATTATATTACAGAATAATTTGTTTACATATTTAGATTATGAAATGAAATGAAACTATATTACAGAATATTTGTTTACATATTTAGGTTAGGAAATGAAATGAAATTATATTACAGAATAATTTGTTTACATATTTAGATTAGGAAATGGAATGAAATTATATTACAGAATAATTTGTTTACATATTTATATTAGGAAATGGAATGAAATTATATTACAGAATAATTTGTTTATATATTTAGATTAGGAAATGAAATGAAATTATATTACAGAATAATTTGTTTACATATCTAGATTTAGGAGATAAAAAGGAAATTATATTACGGATTAATTTGTTTAGATATCTAGATTCAGGCGATGAAATGAAATTTTATTACAGAATAATTTGTTTACATATTTAGATTAGGAAATGAAATGAAATCATATTACAGAATAATTTGTTTACATATTTAGATTTAGGAAATGAAATGGAATTATATTACAGAATAATTTGTTTACATATCAAAGTTAAGGAGATGAAATGAAATTTTATTACAGAATAATTTGTTTACATATTTAGATTTAGGAAATGAAATGAAATCATATTACAGAATAATTTGTTTACATATTTAGATTTAGGAAATGAAATGAAATTATATTAAAGAATAATTTGTTGACATATCTAGATTTAGGAAATGAAATGGAATTATATTACAAAATAAATTTCTTACATATTTAGTTTAAGAAATGAAATGGGATCAATTTACATAATAATTTGTTCACATATTTAGATTTAGGAAATGAAATGGAATTGTGTTACAGAATAATTTGTTTAAATATTTTGATTTTGGAAATGAAATGAAATTATATTACAGGATAATTTGTTCACATATTAAGTTTAGGAAATGAAATGGAATTATATTACAGAATAACTTATTTACATGTCTAGATTTAGGAAATGAAATTAAATGCACAAGAATCATCAGCAAAAGAGAAATAAAAGGGTAATAAAAATAATAGTAATCCATGAAATATTCATAAAATACAAATTAAAGAACTTGATACTATATAGTTAAAATGAAGAGTAAATATTGAATATTGTCGTGTTACACTTGATATTAAATAGCAAAGATCCTTCAAGCAACACAAGTTAACCTCTATAAGTGAGGTACATACGGATCAAGTAAAATTGCGCCGAAGTCTCTCCGGCGCAATCGAGCTTTCTGTACAGCCGCTACGGCGTATAATCAAGGCCATCGAAAATAGATCTGCCTTTCGGTGGTCTCGGTATAATGCAGTACGAGCCGCGACCCATAAACTATCAGAGCCAGCCGTGGTGGCCTGTGTTGCTGCACTACCAAAAGCACGATCGTGGCTAAGTTTATCCTTGAATAAAATAAAAACTGCTGAGGCTAGAGGGCTGCAATTTGGTATGTTTGATGATTGGAGGGTGGGTGATCAACATATGAATTTGCAGCCATCTAGCCTCGGTAGTTTTTAAGATTTGAAAATCATTTACTTTACTTACGAACTTCTGAAAAGAAAACTATGAGCATTATCAGCCTCATACCTCAGCATAAAGGGATAAGATATTGATAAGAAGAATCTTACAAACTACTGAGGCTAGAGGGCTGCAAATTGGTATGCTGCTCATCTACTCTCCAACCATCAAACATAGCAAATTGCAGCCCTCTAACCTCAGTATTTTATATTTTATTCAAGGTTGCATATATACAAACACTTATATAGAATATTGCATATAATTATATATACCACGGCCATACCCCTTGAAAGCACCGCTTTTCTCCGTCCGATCAGCGAAGTTAAGCAACGTTGGGTCTGGTCAGTACTTGGATGGGTGACCGCCTGGGAACACCAGATGCTGTTGGCGTCTAAGTCGGCGACCACGTATAAAAATGGGAACAAGCTGGGTAAGAAGATATATATATATATATATATATATATATATATATATATTATAAATATATATATATATATATATATATATATATATTATATATATATATATATATATATATATAAGCTGCTAAGTTATGGAAGTTTTCGGAACAAGAGGTTCTTCCAAGGAGAGAGAGAGAGAGAGAGAGAGAGAGAGAGAGAGAGAGCTAACCAATCAGACACAAAGACAGAACAAAGACAATAAATCTCTCTGAATATCAAGAGACGTAAACGGTAATTAATTGACGGATTAAAAGGTGGAATCAATCACGATCAATCACTTTTCACTTTCTTCAGACACTCAATCACTCACAATGACACAGCAATCTATTACAGCAAGCATCATGACGGTTAATAACGGAGTTCCTCGTGATTGTGACTACTGTAACCACTACGGGGTTATAGCATGATAAATGAGGACGACAGAAATGGTGGATTTATCTAAATTATCCGTGACTGAGAAAGAGACTAAGCTTATATACATGGAATATATATATATATATATATATATATATATATATATATATATATATATATATATATATATATTTATATACATTATGTATTATATATGTAAGCGAATACCACAGAAAATGATAGGCAGAAATCCAAGCGCTTGACAATGTCTTAGTAAAGGCGAAAGCGCTTGGATTTCTTCCTATCATTTTCCTTCCTGTGGTATTCGCATTATTTTAATTGAACGTTACGTATATCTACTGTGATTTTTTAAGCATATATATATATATATATATATATATATATATATATATATATATAGATATATAGATGCATAAATAAATAGATCACAACGGAGATTAAACTATTGGAAATTCCTCCTTATTCAGGTCATCTGTTATTTGAAATATAGCTTAAAGTTGCCGAAATCATGCCCCCCGAGTAGAAAAAATAAATAAATAAATAAAAATATTTTTTTCCATTATATGTGCGGCATAGGTAGGGGCCAGCAACCCCGTTCCAGAAAATTCGGAATCGAACGGAATGCGAATAATTTCTTACTGAAATGAATTTTCCCCAACACTAAAAATGCACTATTGAATTATAGTTTATTCCTGCTAAATTGTTTTTATTTTGTCTGATTTTTTGTGTGAAATAATTTATATTGAGTCTAGGTGTATATGCGGATTGCGTGAGGGATTCTATTAAGAAAAGGAAAATAATTTTTTTTTGATTATGCCAAACATTCCAAAGTTTTATATTGTCAACGTAGATGAATATTGAGTGGATACCGTCATGATAGAATTAAGATCAATTTTATCATATTAAACAAATAAGCAAATACTAATGAATAGTATAAATTGCATATAAACAACAATGAATAATTCTTAGTAAAAGAATAAAATGCTAGTCAAAAGTACTGCATCCATTAATTAAAAACAGCCTCGGTGTTATCATCTCTGTTGGTGATACTCGTAGTGGTGGGGGGGATCCTGGGGACCAGATCGCTGTCCTGGGATGGGGGGGGGGGGGGGGGGGGGGCGGTAGGTAGGTAAGGGACGCGTCGTCGTATAAGACGAGTGAAGTTTAATGCTCTGACAGGTTAACGACAACCTATCAACTGAGAAGGATACTTAAGCTGCATGATGGTGCCACTTCCTTAGGTACTGGAGAGAGAGAGAGAGAGAGAGAGAGAGAGAGAGAGAGAGAGAGAGAGAGAGAGAGAGTTAACACGAGCATTGTTCAGAATCTGCGACTTCAATGTATTTCGTAACGTAAATATGTCTAACTCTCTTTTAGATCTTTTGCTTACTACATTTACTGGAGAGAGAGAGAGAGAGAGAGAGAGAGAGAGAGAGAGAGAGAGAGAGAGAGAGAAAGAGAGAGAGAGAGAGAGGAGTTAATAAGAAGTGTTCAGAATCTGCAACATCAATGTATTTCGTAACGTACATATGTCTAACTCTCTTTCAGATCTCTTGCTTACAACACCTACCTAGCTTAACCTGTTCTAGAACTTGCCTCTTCCCTCATCCTAGGATCTTCCATTACAGTTGCTCCCAAAGGCCTATGTGAATACTCCTTCCTGGCGGTTATTTAAATTTAAGACATTACTCTGGGTCCCATTCACTGTCAACTTTCTCCTCTTACAAAAACTTTCAAACTAGCTTTGCTCTTTCTCTTCACTAAACCCAATCAGTAATTTATAGGCCATTTCTTATCACAGTTATGCACGTATATCTAACGAGATTCCAGTAACTTTTCAATCACTCCATATTTCAAGCCATGGAGACATGGGGCAAGTCCCACTTTTATTCCTAATTAGTGACTCTCCCATCTACTGCATACTGTCAGTCACCAGTGCTTCCATCGTGGTTAGGTTAGGTTTTTCATAAGACTTATTTGTGTCACATCCACTTTTTTTTTTATAGTTTTTCCGACTAGTTTTTTTCTTAAGATTGATTTGCATCACAAAGTTTTACAGCTTACTTTCAAATTTTTCACTTAGCTTGCCCTTACTTTATCAATTAAAATCTTACCATACACTTTCCCTACTATATTAGTTAATGTTTTGCCACTATTATTCTTAGTCACGTTTACAGACATTAAAAAAAGCAATTATTCTTCTCACCCATCCGTTAGGAATACTTCCGCAATCCCACATACCTTACTCATCCTGGCCAGCAATGCAACCACTCTTCCACCATTGTCACGCAGCATCTTGCATGCAATCATATCAGCTCCTGGTGCCTTTCCATTCCTTAACTTCTAAATTACCTTCCTTATATCCCCAGCTGTCCACACTAACCTCTCCTGATCTTGTCATGTCATTCTGTCTACTTTTCTATCTTTCACATTTAAAAACCCTCCACATACTCTGTCCATCAGCCACGACTGCCTTTCAAGTCCGAGATGCATCATCAAAATATAAATGAAAATAACTCATGCTTAGCAAATGGCACAATCACTACACGAATCTTGATCAAGATTAAGCTCTAGACTTATGATATGAAGTGATTATAAGAGCAAAGTGTTAAACCCTATGATGCAAACAGGATTGGAAGATGACATCATGTCCAAATTTGGAGATGATGATATCGGAAGGGGTCTTTTAGGGTTAACCGGCCACTGGGCTGGATTCTCTCTCTCTCTCTCTCTCTCTCTCTCTCTCTCTCTCTATTATTATTATTTTTCTTCTTGTAATTGGGTTTATCATTACTGATGCTCTTTCACCACCCTCCTCTCTCTCTCTCTCTCTCTATCTCTCTCTCTCTCTCTCTCTCTCTCTCTTTTCTTGCATTGGCATTTACCATAAATGATCCCACTTTCTCCCTCATTCTCTCTGTCCAGTGGCTTTTCCTTTCGTCTCTCTCTCTCTCTCTCTCTCCTCTTCAATTTGATAGCTTGTCCCCTCATCACGAATCGACCATGTGGCCTCGGACATCGTTTTGCGGGGGTGGGGGGCGGTAGGTGGTCGGGGTGCCGTTGGATGAGGGGGGCGGGGGGGGGGGGGGGGGCGATGAATCGGGTGCTGTGGTCACTGGTCATCCTATTTCATGAGGGTGAAAAGCCCCATTCGGTCCAGGTGGGATAATGATGCTTGGAAAGCGAGTGACCTTGAGGAGATGGAATCTTTTATCTGTTTTTTTTCTTATGATATTATGAATCTTTAAAATCAGGGATTAATAAAATAATAATAATAATAATAATAATAATAATAATAATGTAAGATTTTTAATGAGCTTTTTATTTACTTTTTTATATTTTGGAGGAGTGGTTTTGGTTTCATAATAATAATAATAATAATAATAATAATAATAATAATAATAATAATAATAATAATAATAATAATAATATGGTTTTATTCAGTTTTTGATTTTTTGGGATGAGTGATTATGGTTTAATAATAATAATAATAATAATAATAATAATAATAATAATAATAATAGTGTCGTACTCTTGAAGGGTTTACCGAGCTAATGGTGAAATATGAAAACACAAAATTGTTAATAAAATTATAATTCAGAGATTCATAGAGAGAGAGAGAGAGAGAGAGAGAGAGAGAGAGAGAGAGAGAGAGAGAGAGAGAGTCAAACTACGTCCTTATCTTATATCTATATCGGAAGATACAGAAGTAATGGCTTCCCTTTCATTAATCTTTTATTATTCTTTTAACAATCATTTCAGTGCCTGAATAGGGCTGTTTGTCTGTTTCTCCTGTTCTTTCTATTCGCCTGTCCCTTCTCTTGTCTGTCGTCTTTGTTTTCGTGTACTTGATTAATTTTTCCTGTCCTTTTCTTGGTCAGTCTTCACTCTATCGGTATACTATCGTCCTTTTCTAAAATCATATTTTTCTGAGTTTTTCTGTAGATCGCATACTATTCCTTCTCACCTTTCTCTTGGTCTGCCTGCCTGCCTTGCCTTGCCTTGCCTTGCCTTGCCTTGCCTTGCCTTGCCTTGCCTTGCCTACCTTTTTGCTTCGTGAGTCTCGCAGGATATGTCTGTCTGTCTGAGGGCGATCAAGTCAGAACTGATCGGTCAGAGACAAGAAAAAAAAAAAAGTCAGAATGACGAACTGTCAAAGAAACCCAGGAGTGGCTCGCAACATCATTTGTCGTCTCTTAACAGCCAGTGCTTATTCTCTTTCTTACACTCAAGTGAAAATCTCAAAAAATTTAAAACGTTTCAGTTGTTGCATAAGATAAGACATTTGTAGATGTTACGCCTTTGATTTGAACGGGTCGTTCGTGTGTGTATGCGTGCGCGTGTGTA
>NC_087205.1:2488144-2490644 GCF_015104395.2 Macrobrachium nipponense | reverse complement strand
AAACGTCTTACAGACAGAATGCAACTGGAGCAGCTATGGCAAATAATGATAACCGGATCTAAAATTTTAGGCATTACTCACGAATCGGTTTACGAATGTACCAAAAAAAAAAAAAAAAAAAAAAAAATACTCTATGGAAAGGAACCGAAAACTTTAAGAACTCATCTTGAACTTTAGGGAAAATATGTTGCTGATTCTAATGAAGAGATAAACCAACTGTATAATTTTATTGCAGTTTTTCCTAAAAAAAATTACAAGACTACCAAATTCAACTTCAAATTCGCGTGATTTTATGTATATATAATATATATATATATATATATATATATATATATATATATATATATATATATACATATATATATATATATGTTATATATATATATATGTATAATATAATATAATATATATATATATATATATATATATCTATATATATATATCATGAAGTTGTCACCAGATTAAAGAATGACGGGCATTAACACCGTCGCGAAAACAAACTGTAACAGAATCAAGAATCCTTGTGCTGCAATTACCGTTTTGTCAACGGAGCTGCTACGTCCTATTAACACAGATAAATAGAGTGCAACGGGTTGCTCTATCTCAACAACAGGTTTGAGAAGTAGTAGTAGTATGAGAGAGAGAGAGAGAGAGAGAGAGAGAGAGAGAGAGAGAGAGAGAGAGAAACTATGGGGGCAAAAAGGTCCGTGCATGCGGAGGGTGTCCGGGTAATGCAATGTTGCCCATTCACCATACATCGCCCTCCAAAAACAAACACAAAATTACCGTACGTCGGAGACCATCTATGTACACTCAAAACACCTCGCCGTGTCTACTATACTCTTGAACACGTCCAGTCAAACAGCCGCCACCCGAGACAGACGCACAAGACAGGAAGAGGTCAAATCTAGTTCAAGAGAGTCGGATTTTCGCAGAGACCTCTTTTGCAAATTATGGATGTCTTTCTCCCTTGTATCTCTTGTCATTCCCTTCCTTCCACGATCCCCTTCCCGTCTCTCCCAGTTAGAGGAACATTCAAACCTCAGATCAGACGAAAATAATTTGAAGCAGTCTTGTTTTACGGCCGCGTGACTTCGTCCACACATTACGGAGGAACGAGACAGAGAAACAAAGTTTTCGATGTATCTCGCTCGTAAAGGGCTTGTCAGTCCCATCCGCGGGTCTCTACGTAGACAGTCTCGCCCCCACGAACGCCGTGACGTCACAGGAGGTCAAGACCCGTCTGATGATTCCATTGTCAGATAAAAGGCGAACTCTTCTTTCTCCAGATATCAAAGACCCTTTTGTATCCCTTTCTTCTTCTGTCGTTCTTGCTCTGGCGATAGCGGCTCTTGAGAAAACCAGCCGTCTGCGCTTGCAAAGGCTAATTCGACGCGACTATAAAATGTCAGAAAGCAATCCGAAATGTTGCCATCTTGGGGTCCGCGGCAATAAGCTTAGAAACAAGGGCGTCCCCGATTGAAAAAAAGAAAAGAAAAAAAGCTCTTGATTTGGCTATCGAGAATCAAGCGAACCCTAAAATATAAGAGCATGCCCTGATTGAAATAGCTGGACTTGGCAGTCGAAACCCAAGCGAATAAGGACCAGAAATGATGTCTTTTAAACTGTGATTTCACAGGGTCTTCTTCATTGTTGCCAGGGAATGTTGAATCATCTCGGGAATGTCCGAGGTGTATTCAAGACTCCGTCTGAGGCTTCCCGGGAACTCGATCTATACTGAAGCGAGAAAAAAAGAAGAAAAAGGAAAAAAAAGGAAGACATCCACAGGTGAGAGAAAGAGAGGAGCTTAAAATAGAACGCGTAACACTCCAAGAAACTTCGAAGAATCTGGGAAGGAACGAAAGCTCTCCGAATGGAATCACGAAGTAGTCTTAAACGAAAGGTAAAAGAATATCTCGCGAAATAAAAGTTACCATACAAATGCCTTTAATTAATTTTCTTCTACGGAAGGGAACCGACGAAATGGACAACACTTTTAGATGTTTAACGATACTTGCGAGATTCTACTTGCAGTCATTGCATTGTTATTTATTTTAACACCTCCATGTGCTACAAATTGTCTTTGTAGACGAGTGATATTGTCGTATCATCTGGTACTTGTTAGAGTTGTTTGGTAAAATAGAACGGACATGGAAAGGGTACCTTACATCAGATTTTGTGCAGTTATAACTAAGTAACTGGCATTTGTTTTATTTTGGAGGTGCGCAATTGCAGGTACCACGGAATGAAAAAGATTTGACAAGTGATATATATATATATATATATATATATATATATATATATATATATATATATATATAGGTGTGTGTGTGTGTATAAATATATATTATACCCATGTGATTAAATACATTGCACACATACACAATTTAATAAGTATACCCATATGATTAGATACTTACACGCATACACAATTTCATAATTACACACACACACTCACACACACAAACACACTCACACACACACACACACACATACACAC
>NC_087205.1:2483144-2485644 GCF_015104395.2 Macrobrachium nipponense | reverse complement strand
CTGGATTGGGGCGAGGGATTGGAAAAGGAGAAGAATTCATCTGGGGCATTTGAGGGCATGGGGGTGGGATAAGAAAGGAAGGGAGAAGGCTCACTCTGGGTATTTTTTTTTAGGTGGAGGGTGAGGACCATTTGGCATTTGGGGCATCGGCAGAAGGGGGTCATTGAAAGCATTTGGTTGGGGCATGTGGGTAAACCTCAAGCAGGGAGAGGGCACATCAAGGTGGAGAACTTTATAGACGGTTCTCGAAACTATAATTTTTTTTTTTAGTTTTTGTTTCCAGTGGATGAGAGGGACTCAAATTGAGCCACTTGGGGGTGTTGGTCGGGGCCCATCTGGGGCATCCGGGCTAAGGTCAAAAGGCAAGCGAACGAGGAGAGGGCACATCAAGGGTTGGAACGATATGATTCCTCGTATAATTATCATAAAATCATGCAGTCAGTAAGATGGATAATGCGATCGCAATCGAAAATGATTTAAAGGGGTTGAAAGAATTCTTTGAAATGAAGGTCGTGCTTATTGTCTGCTGGAATATTTTATGATGGGATATGAATGATGGCGTATGAAGTAAAATGTATGAAATGTAAAGCATATAAGATAAAAATAGATGTTTGAAAAAGTCAAGGATAAATTATTCTAAGAAAAGCATGAAAATACATGCTGGTTCATATAGCAAACATATCAATTAATCAACATCTAAGGCAAAACATTTACTTTGATAACTATGAAGTGATTAATAAATGGAGGACTTTAGAAATGAACATGAGCTCTAAATGTTAAGTCTTAAAAAAAATAGCCCCAAACACCTCCCCCCCCCCCCCCCCCCACCCCCCCCCCCCCACCAAATTCCTCACCCCAACAGCCAAAAGGTCTTTTATGCAGATCCAGACCTCTGTCAGAATCTAATCAATTGTTGCCAGTCACAAGCCCCACCTTCGGTAGAATTTTCAAAAAAATCCACTCATAGCTTTTCGCGTACACCCTCTCTAATTCCAATGAATGTTCCAAGGCCCAATGCGCAACTTTGGTCATATATTTGTAAAAATCAACCAGTACCTTTCACGGTAATCCTGTATAGAGATAAACAAATAGGTGGCGTCAAATAACACATCCTCCCTTGCTGAAGGAGGTCAAATGTGGTTTTGGAACAGGTCACCGAAACAATAAATAAAAAAAAACTTATCTTCCCCGATTAAAGTTTTTATTGATTAAATCCGCAATAAAAAAAACCACTATGCCATTTAATGACACAACTGATAAGCAACAGACGCAGCTCTATAAACACCTTTGCAAAATTTATTAATACCTAAATTCTATTAAAAGCACTTTTAAAAGTTAAAAATAGAAAAATAACACGGCGTCGTATAAAACGAAGCGTTCCTAAAACGTTAAAGTGTTTGGAAACTCGTCAGCTGATTACGAACAAACATCGGTCGTAAAAATCCAAGAGCAAAATAATAAAACCTGGATTTCACAAGAGAATTTTCCTTCTCTGCAATTACTGACGAAGTTAAGTGAAATATCCTTTGTAGCTCTTCTCCCTTTGACTGTTTTATAATTCTGCAAAAAATGAGCTGCGTGTGACCAGTACAAAACTCGTAAAACTTTCACAAATATTTCTTTCAACCAGAGACGTACTTAGCAAAATCACGAAGCTTTCATAACGGAATCTGACCACCCTGTCCTGAAGTATGTAAAAATAGAGAGTTAGTATTATCGCAAATCTAAGTAAATAACACATAAACGCTTATGCAGCATTGAATAAAATTCCTAATGAAAAGAGCTCGGGACCAAGTCGATGTGAAAGAGTTAAGTGGTCCAGGTCTCAAAAACTTCTCGGGAGGGTAAACAAGGCGTGATTATTTCATCATCATTTGGAGGAAAAACGGCGAAATGAAAGGCAAGAATAAAAACGTAACTTAAGTAACCGATCCTCAACACGAAGGCGGAATAAGAATAACGTTCGAGGGGAGGAAGAAAAATGAGACAGGGGTGTGAGGAGGGATTAATTTCATCTCTTGACGTCCACGTCTTTTGGTTCCATCCCCCAAATTTAAATAACATTTCGAAGAGGGAAGAACTAGTCGTTGACTTTACATTTTCTCTCTTCCCGTCGTTTCTTCTCCCATAAATTTGATCGTGCTGGATAAGATTCTTTTTATGGTTCTGTATATTAATTTCAATCACACCTGACTCTTTTCCTTTAGCTTGAACTACAGGAACATTCACAGCAAAAGTGTTGTGTTTATTAATTGTTGCATTTTAATCGTATTTCCATTTCCATAGCTTTTCAAGTTATACACAATACATCATGTAGGGCTTACCAATCATTTTCATTATTGGCTGAAGTAGGAGATATGAAGGGTGACTGATATTCCAGAAAGCTCATGAAACAAAAATGTAATTGGGAAAAACTCTCTATCGCGAGAGTAAATATAATGTTCTAAGAGGTCCACAACAATAAAAAATGTTGCGAGTTCGTGTATAATTCAAAAACCCT
>NC_087205.1:2473144-2478144 GCF_015104395.2 Macrobrachium nipponense | reverse complement strand
TTATTAGTATCCTGACGTATTTCACAGTTACATTCTTCAATAGATAATGGCAAGAAATTATTAGCCCGAGTTGACTGGGTAATCAAGAAAAATAAAACAAGACTCGGGAAGTAAATGCATTGCAAATATATAAAGCTTGATTGATAGTTAGTAAGCTTTAGTGTCCAACCTGCACACCTTCTGTTCTCTCCGTCTCCTTTCTTCTAATACACACACACACTATGTATATATATACATATATATATAGTATGTATATATATATTTATACATACATATATATATATATATAGATATATATATATATATATATATATATATATATATATCTATATATATATTAAACTTTAAAAATTCATAGCAAGACTTAATGTTACAGTTTATTTGAATAGTTGAAGAGAGAGATTCGCGCAAGATCTTGCCTAGGCAGCATCAACCGAACAGATATTGAAAAGAAAACACCAAGTAAGAAAAAAAAAACTTATGGAGAATATCTACCCGTACATAGATACTCTAAAGTCTAAGCATTATTTATTAATAAAAACAAAATAAAAAACAAGTTCGCTACTTGGCTGGTCTCCCAGTCAGTGAAATCCAGTTAAAACTGGCAAGAGTCTTCAGCGTTAGAGACCTATTGTCAAATTGTCACTGTGGACCCAGAGAACACAACAGAGAGGGTAAACGAAGAATAGGAAAACCCAGAATCAAGCAACAAAGAGAATGCGATGCAGGGAATAAATCCTGAATAAACAGGGGAAGAAGAAATCCGGGAATATCCTTCGCGACTCCCGTCATTTGCGTGTTTACGCGAAAGTGCGCATATTTGCCTGAGCGTGTTTACCCTTAGCGGGTCCGATGCCGCATCTAGGTAAACATGGATTTCCTTACCGAGTATACATAACTAAACAGGGCTTACTGGCCGAGCCACAACTACTTAGTTTCCTATATACAAACACACGAGACGTTCCGGGTCGGTGAAACGTCGTCTGAAGATTGTCAAATGACTTGGAGAAAAGATAAGTCTTAGATTAACCAGACTAATGAGCTGATTAACAGCTCTCCTAGGGCTGGCTCGAAGGATTAGATACTTTTTAGTATCTAGGAACCAATTGGTTACAGTTATTTGTGGGATCCGAAGCACATTACATCGAGAAATGAATTTCTAATCACCAGCAGAAATAAATCCCTCTGGTTCCACGTTGGTAGAGCGGAGAATCGAACTTGGGACTACCGAATCGGTAGGCGAGCACGTACCCCACTCATCCAGCAAGGAACTCAAATGACATGGAGATGAGACATCTCTTGCTGTTGTCTAATATTTCACCTCCTGTTATCTAACAGAGGTAAAGTGCATATCTAATCTACGGGATGTCCCCCTTTTTTTTATTACATAATTACCAATCTAAGCAATTGAACTTAATTTTTAATGGAATTATTCGAAATAATGGAATAAGTAACAAATAGGTGATAAACAAACACACACACACACCACACACACACACACATATATATATATATATATGTATATATATATATATGTATATATATATATATATATATATATATATATATATATATTATACATATTATATACTAAATGAATATTTTAAAAGTGGTTTTGCAAATCATCTTAAACTTTTGACTAAGCATCAGCACTCGAAGTCACCGAGGTGACGGTCAGCTATAGTATATATATAAAAAAAGTCAAACTATTTCCCAGAGACCAGAAGTACTAGGTATCTATTTCATGGAGTTTCATACTCAAGAAGTCGTATCAACGTCAATATCATGAAGACAAAAGCCACTGAATGGCCAAAATAAACAACCGAGCACAGCATATGCTTTTCGTAACCGTCTCAAAAATGTTTGTCGATTTTCTTGAGTACGATTTTTCGCTGACTCCAAGACCTCCTCTTGAAATCACGCATGCGCGCATAAGCGTGCAAACATCACAACAAATTCAAACGCAAATATGATGAATTGCTAACTCACCACACTCTTAAACGATCGGAGATATTCGTGTCTGATTGGTACAAGGTTCACTGGGTAGAAAATTGAAGTCGGGGCATGGTCTAGATATTACGAAATGACATCAGATCTCTTTGGTTAACGAATCATTCAACTATGCCTTTATCGTTTGCTGCAAGCAGCAGCTGTTTATAATGAAGCTGAGAAATTAGCAGAGAATGAAGAGGACTTACCTTTTGAACTGATAATATCTAGAATAATTTTCAGTGTTTTATTTTTACCAGTTCGAGCTCGCCTGCATTTTGATGAGTAGCTCTCAGATAATGATATTATCTACCATACCATAACATTACAACATTTCATAGCAGACCTTCGAATGAATGATAACTGTGAAGGAATGAACACATGAAAACCAGAAAAATAAACGTAAAATCATATGTTGAAAAAAAAAACAACAACAGAATTTATTAAATAACGAAAAAGAAAAGACTAAAAAACGTAAGGAAGAATTACGAAAATAAGAAATTAAAAGAAAAAAATGAAAACCTGAAAAACAAAGAAAATCATAAAATGTTAAAAAAACAGAATTTATTGAATAATGAAAAAGAAAACACTAGAAAACATAAGGAAGAATTACGAAAATAAGAGATAAAAAAGAAAGAAAAAAAAAAATTAAACGGTACATATGGCTTGTAACAGTTCACTGAACAAGAGACGCCTCTATATAACTCGGCCTGGCAAATATGAACTACCGTTAATTCCACAATTCACGAGTACCTTTTGATAACTACTCATTGGGCTATTGACTGCCTAAAACCAGCACTTACAATCTGCTGCACTTTTTTTCACCTCAAGACGTAAAAGAAATTCTGTTCGAAAAAGCAGCTTGAAGTGTTTGCCCAAAACGAGACCTGTTGATGGTCTAATTAGCTGAAGTCTGAGCGATAGAAGAGAGAGAGAGAGAGAGAGAGAGAGAGAGAGAGAGAGAAAATTCTCAACTTAGGAGCCATAGCCAATTAAGAGAGAGAGAGAGAGACCTTACCTTACCTTACATCTTGTGAGACACCTCTAATGTCTACCAGAGAGTTGCTAGTACATCTTCCGGTATATTTTGCATCTTCCAATCTTGGATGGTCTAGGATGCAGCTTAGATATTTGTCGAGCTTATTCTTAAACACATCTACGCTCACTCCTGATATATTCCTCAGATGAGCTGGCAACGCATTGAACAGACGCTGCATTATCGATGCTGGTGCGTAGTGGATTAATGTCCTGTGTGCTTTCCTTATTTTTCCTGGTATAGTTTTGGGCACTATTAATCTACCTCTGCCTGCTCTTTCTGATATTTTTAGTTCCATGATGTTTTCTGCTATTCCTTCTATCTGTTTCCATGCCTGAATTATCATGTAGCATTCTCTTCTCCTTTCTAGACTATATAATTTTAAGGATTGTAGTCTTTCCCAGTAGTCAAGGTCCTTAAATTCTTCTATTCTAGCTGTAAAGGACCTTTGTACACTCTCTATTTGTGCAATATCCTTTTGATAGTGTGGGTACCATATCATATTGCAATATTCAAGTGGACCACGAACATATGTTTTATAAAGCATAATCATGTGTTCAGCTTTTCAGCTTTTCTTGTTTTGAAGTGCCGTAACAACATTCCCATTTTTGCTTTACATTTTGTCAATAGAATTGCTATTTGATCATTGCATAACATGTTCCTATTCATCATCACACTATATGCATATAGGTCCCCTATATGCATATAGCTTTCCTTCTCTGTCTCCATAATTTATTGATTCAAATTTATCAGAGTTAGATACCATCCTATTTACCTCTGCCCAATCATATACTTTGTTAAGGTCTCTTTGTAGCGCGTTCCTATCTTCATCACAAGTAATTTCTCTACTTATTCTTGTGTCATCGGCGAAACTACTCACTACCGAGTCCTTAACATTACTGTCTATGTCTGCAATCATAATAACAAACAGTAATGCAGCTTACACCGTACCTTGTGGCACACCGGATATTACCTTAGCTTCATCCGATTTCTCATCGTTTGCAATAACTATGTGTTTTCTGTTGTGTAAAAATTCTTTTAACCATCTTCCTACTTTATCCACGATATTGTGTTTTCTAATTTTCTTCGCTAATATATTATGGCCTACCTTGTCAAAAGCTTTTGCAAAGTCTAGATAAACCACATCTGTTTCATTTCCCCTTTTCATATTTTTGTATATGTTCTCATGGTGGACTAATAGTTGGGTTTGTGTACTTTTTCCGGGTACGAAACCATGTTGTCTTATATTAAACAAATTATTTTTTATTAAATGTTTCATAATATTTTTCTTCATTACCCTTTCATACACTTTCATAATATGTGATGTTAGACTCACAGGCCTATAATTACTTGCCTCTAGTCTTGATCCACTTTTGAATGTAGGGGTAATATATGCTAATTTGTGCTCATCATAATCTTGCCTGTATCTACACTTTGTCTTAATAATATTGCAAGTGGCTTTGCGATAGAATGAACTACTTTCTTTAACAAAATAGCAGGACACCATCAGGCCCTGCAGCAGCTCCATTTTTAATTTCATTAATAGCCTGCACAATATCAGCTTCATTAATATCTATGTCAGCTAAATATTCACTATTTTCGTCCCTTACTTCTATATCAGTATCTTCATTATCAGTTCTAGGGATGAATTCTCTCTTATATCGTTCTGCCAATATGTTGCATATTTCCTTTTTTTCATTCGTTAATCTCCCTTCAATTCTTAGAGGGCCTATTTCTATTCTTCTTTATTCATCTTTTTTGCGTACGAGTATAATAGTTTGGGGTTTTTGCTTGATTATTTAACTAAGGTTTTTTTTCTTCCAAGTCCCGTTTTTCATTTTCTTTTGATTGTATGATCTTTTGTTCTGCATTTTCTATCTTACTTTTTAGTTCTATCACTTTCCATGCATTTTTTTTCGTTTGCATGACCTTTTTTCCACTTTCTGATTTTCTGGAACAAGATCCTTCTGTCTCT
>NC_087205.1:2465644-2468144 GCF_015104395.2 Macrobrachium nipponense | reverse complement strand
GCGATGTAAACAAACAAGATCCCTGGGAATGCGTCCCCGGTCAAGGAGATGCTCGTAAGTAGCAGCTGGCATCGAGAGCTTCCCAGCGCCGTCTTCTCTCCCCGCTGAGAGGTTTAATCAACGAAGCGCTGTCTCTCTCTAGCGATGATTATTAACAACAACCTCACATTGATCTTTACTACGTGCTTCCAGTGATCGATGCTCCTGCAGGATGGAGAAAGGGTCTCTTCGCAATTTTCGAAATGATAGATTGAACTCATTCGAGTGCCTTCACAGTGAGTTGGCTCGTAGCTCACCTTTAAGACTAGCAATGGCGTGGCAGTCTGATGGAATCCCTGATTTACTATTATAACAACACGGTAGCTTGTGATTGGTACAGCGCAGAAAGTGGGTGGTTTCTATTTGTCTTTAATTACCAGAAGTACTTGTAGCTTTCATGCCTAATTTCTATAATAACTTGCTATCAAATTAACGAGGACGATAATGAGTTGCTAATTGGTTTATCTTTATGGTTCTGCTTGCAAGACTCCATAATTACTACGGTTTGTTTTATGGCGTGTTTGTTAAAAATGAGCAGAGTGTTTTATGTTAATTTAAATTCCTTGATTTATCTAGTTTAACTCTTTAATTTACGAGCGTTTGTCGTTAGCTGTAAGTTAATGAAATAAGGGTCTCATCGAGTTTTTATATCGCTTGGTATTTAAATTGTTAATTTAACTTTTAAATTCTTTCTTAACTTTACTTTTTTTAAAATTTTTTAATTATTTTATTTTGTGGTTTTTAGAAGTGGGTAAATCGTTCTTATTAGGCCATATTAAGTTTATCACCGTATCATTAGGTTGAAGACAATACTAATACTCTCTTTCTCTCTCTCTCTCTCTCTCTCTCTCTCTCTCTCTCTCTCTCGAAGAAGAAGAAGAAGAAGAAGAAGAAGAAGAAGAAAACAGTCTTTTTACTCCTGTAGGGGGGCCTAAGGCGATAAAACGCTAAGTTCTAATTAAAACATCATTTAAAAATGAACTTATGATATTTTGATAAAAATTAATCTTATATGGCATGAAATTTAAAGACATAGGGTTTTATCTGCCGAAAGAATTTTCCTTTTATCTTCAATACTGTTGGAGATATTAGCATTTGAATTGCGTTAGGGCCGGGTCGTGCCGGACTGCCCGAAATGAACCCGTTTCTAGGAAGACTTCGCTTCGCTCGTAATAATTCACATGGACGTCTTAAAATCAGAGGTTAACTTTTCCTACTTTTTGTGTTACGGACATTCCCATAATTCACTGGTTCACTCTGTTGACTTCCCGGGCCTCACTAGAACACGTTTTTTCTCCAACCAGATTCCTAAGGTCAGGTGACATTTTATAGAATTTCAAGGACCCTTCTGGATCTACATATGGTCAGTTACGGTGACTTTAAGTTGTTTCCACCCGCCACCCCCACCCACCTCCCCTGCAAAGGGAGGGTTGAGGTGAGGGGAGATTTATCAAGATCAAGACCAGTCCTGACAGAACGCTACGCTAACTTAATTTAACAACAATAACTACCAGAGCCAATAAGAATCCAGGTTATTTAACGAAGAATTGTCGAAAATAAGGAACATTTAATAAGGTGTTTTTATTTATCATAAGTTTTTTCCTAAATTTGTAAAAACAACGCATTCGAGTGAGTCGTGTGTACAAAAGTTTGCATAAAGTATGATGCAAGGAGTGAATAGACCTATGTTAACTAAGCCAGAGAGCGCATGCGCAAGTATGCATACGTGTTGGTTTGTTTTTTGTATGGTATTTTTACGTTGCATGGAACCAGTGGTTATTCAGCAACGGGACCAACCGCTTGACGTGACTTCCGAACCACGTCGAGAGTGAACTTCTATCACCAGAAATACACATCTCCCACACCTCAATGGAATGCCCGAGAATCGAACTCGCGTGCATACGTGTTTGAAAAACCTATGTTTTCCACTGTGGTTGAAGTTCATATTTCGGAATGCGTACTAGGGAGTGGGTGCGTGTGTGATCAATAACCAAGTGGTTAAATGAAAAAAGTGCGTTCTTGAATGAATGAATGAATGATCTGCGCATGCGTGAGTGAGGGAGCGCCTGAATTACAGGCAAAACGTGAGTGTGCGTGAGTATAATGATTGTTTGTTTAGTAGAGTAAAATGACACTAGAATGGCATTTTCCTTAGAGGTAAAGCAAATAACTCAAAAAGGACTAAACGATAAGATAATTATTAGACGTAAAGCTCTTCCTAATGACATAGACCTGTATACTTGTCCAAGCCAACGTATAAAGCTGGTGAACTGTTTCCGCTTATAAGAGGCCCACTCCTGTTTTTAGACTTCGGAACATTCAGTGAGAACTTTTCGTAAAGAAAATGCCATTTTAGAAGTCGCTGGCAAAAGTATACATCTCTCTCTCTCTCATATATATATATATATATATATATATATATATATATATATATATATATATATATATATATATATATATA
>NC_087205.1:2440644-2460644 GCF_015104395.2 Macrobrachium nipponense | reverse complement strand
CCAAAAACTCAAGTTTACCGTCCAGGATTCTGATAACCTTCAGAGTAAATTGGCTTTGATGATCATTAAAAAAAAAAAAAAAAATGAAACGAACATGAGACTGTAATAGCAAAACAGTTGTACATCAAAGTATCTGGTTTGATCATGAGACTGATAGACATGTAACTGGGAAAGGAACATAGGGCAGGGAGAGGGAACAGGTGAACAAGAGAAATCCTTCTACAATATAATTTTTGAGTTAAAGACTTTCAGTTGATCATAGAAATAATAAGCCGAGGAAGAAAACGGAAGGTGGTAGGCGAGGGTTTAGATGAAGACGTCTAAACGCTTTTTAAACTATTCTAAACCGACAGCATAAAATTGACCATGAGAGAGAGAGAGAGAGAGAGAGAGAGAGAGAGAGAGAGAGAGAGAGTCAAATAAAATAAGATAAAATCAAAACTTTATTTCCATTTTACAATGGTTATTCTACGTGCCATAGTTAGACAATATATACGATATCCATTTACTTATAGGATACCAGATTCATATATTTTATATCAAAGACAAACGCACATGACCGCGT
The DNA here is from genome assembly GCF_015104395.2 of Macrobrachium nipponense. NCBI lineage: Eukaryota > Metazoa > Arthropoda > Malacostraca > Decapoda > Palaemonidae > Macrobrachium > Macrobrachium nipponense. The sequence continues at coordinate 2,460,079 of NC_087205.1, read as the reverse complement.
TTTGTTTCAACGAATACATGTTATAATTATCTAAAAAGCTGTTTTAAAATGAATTAATGAGAAAGCATTTTAAAATAATAAATTTCTGAGAGAGAGAGAGAGAGAGAGAGAGAGAGAGAGAGAGAGAGAGAGAGAGAGAGAGAGAGAGAGAGAAAAGGAGGATATATAGGGATAACACGAGTTGGATCTGATTTTGCAATAATAGAAGCAGTAGAAAAAAATTGTTTAGAAAGAAGATAATCATGAGATAATCAGAGAAACAATCAAGAGGTGGGACGATCACCAATGTCTACCTCAGCTTCTTATTTAGTTGTAGGACTACCTGATAACTCTTCCCAGTTTCAACTTTGTTAAAGGACAAGCTTGCCAGTTCAAATGTAAAATGTAAAACTTTAATAAATAACGTATCTAACAAAAAGGAAAAAAAAGTTCACCATTCTTAAGTAATGAACCTAACACACCAATGAGCACGAAGCAAGCTTCCTCATAGCATAATTGCTACTTGTAAAAGAAAAAAAAAACTAACAAGTATATGTACCTTATAGATTAATGAAGTTATGATATGATTAACATTCTTATCGTACCTTACTGACAAGCTAAGAAGCACCAACATTGTTACCGTACCTTACTGACAAGTGCTTTAAGTATCATGGTGTGAACGCCCGCAAGAAAAGGAAGAAAGCTGGAAAAAAGAGGAATAATGATGACACTGAGCCATTCTCAAGTTTTTGCTCGCTTGACCAATGATTCTGCACCTCATTATAGCGTCGTAACACGCAGGTAGTATTCGTAAAAGGAAAACGAAAAGCAAGCACCTCAGCGCTACTGCTGGTGATTTGAATGTTGCATAGGTAGTGATCTGGGTACCCTGGAGGTTAAACTACAAGACCAAAGCTACGGAGGCGATTTGAATGCGCCCGAGGTAGTGATATTCTTGCCCTAGTTGGCTGAGGTACCATGCCCTTGCTCACGTTCACAGCCAGACAGAAAGGCCAATTAAGCTAAGTGGAGACGAAGATCCTCGGATGAGGTCACTGTAGCCAATAACTCTCTTCGCATACCTTCCCGTTTACAGAGGCATTTGAAGAAGGATGATTTAATGTAGGAATAAACCGCTGATAGGACGAGGTGGCTTGAGGGTCAAAGACACAGGATAGGATGCAAACTATTAGACAGAAGGAGGACTGAGACCAAACACTCTTTGAGTACAATTCATGCATGTCTGCCTTCCGACTGTAAATATTGATACCATTAATCACTCTGCCATTTCCCCAGATCATTCAAATAGCTAACTGCTTGCGATCTCAAACCGATCGTAGTTTTTGTGTCGATCGTCAAATATGGAGTAGATAATAACAGCAATGAAAGCAGTTTTGCTTCTCTGAGGATCCAATTCTTATCACGCATCTGCGTACAAAAAAGGATTTACCCTGTCTGGTCATTCACAGCTCCTTGTTTGAACCGACTAAACTCAGCTGAAGGTTAAAATCAAAGTATAAAATCATCTAAGGCGGTTTAAATACTTTTTGTTATGCCATTCAATTTTGTTACCATACTTATACTTATACACACACCTTAATTACGTTCACCTGTCTCGTTTCTTGAAGTGAGCTGGGTTTTAGAAAATTATATATTTGTATATATATGTATATATAAATATTTATACATACTATATACATATATGTAATAATATATATTATATATATATATATATTATATATATACTAAGTGATATATATATATTTTGTATATATATATCAGCAATAAGTCACCAAACAGGTGTACGCAATACACAAAAGCGCTTGGTACCTGGTCTTTAATTTTTTACCTCTCATATGGCTACTTACGTATATATATATATATATATATATATATATATATATATATATATATATATATATATGTGTGTGTGTGTGTGTGTGTGTGTGTGTGTGTGTATGTATTTGCATATATATGTATATATATATATATATATATATATATATATATATATATATATATATAATATATGATTTAAATATACGAGCTGGATTGTGTATATCTACTCTCTCAGAATGAACTCTGGGAGTAAATGATATTTTGTACTTGCTGTTAATTGATATGTGGAATAATAATAATAATAATAATAATAATAATAAAATAATACTAATAATAATAATAATAATAATAATAATAATAATAATAATAATAATAATAATAATAATAATAATAATAATTGTTATTTTTAGGTACGTAACAATAACAGTCTACAGGTAATAAACAATAAAGGAATTATTGACCAAGCTTCTTGATAGGATGCAACTTCCCCAGGGTCATGACCCTCAACTTTCAGCTCCGTCATTTTAGACGTCATGTGCACAGGCAAACAATGTAAACCCAACCGGGCACTTACAGATTCTTGAAAATATATGTAAACGAAATATCTCAATTTGACTGTTTTCATTCACATCATTTCAAGCGCATGAAAGCTTCAAAATGAAATTAATTGGCTGACTGTATGTATCTAAGAGATCAGTCTGGAAACGTTAAAAGATTATAGAAGAAATAGATTTGAAATGTATCTTTTTCCTATTAGACCGTTAGAGCGATTTTTTCCTAGATAGGCGAAGAGCTAACTGCAGAATAACTTTGAAAATTCTCAAAATATTTTCTTCTGTTTGTATATTGCTCTTCGCTTCATCCATGGAAACGGAAGTGATACGTCACTGCAACAATGGAATCTGAAGTGATACCTCACTACTGAGGCAACAGAGTCTGAAGTGATAATCCTACAAGTGTAAATTAAAACTAATCGCAGTTCCATCACGCCATCAAGCTATACCATGGCGTTTTAGATTACATTACGAAAATAAAACAATAATGAGGTCCTGATTTCGGGAATTAGCCGCATTACTTTTATTCTATTACAATTACGAGTTAACAAGTTGCTAAATATTAAGTAATGCTTGCAATGTGACTACAGTTGTTGGCGCGCGCATTCCTTACGAAAATATCAAAATTCCTGAATCACGTTTCCTGCACTGCTTTCTTATGTCAGAAGAGAGATCCTTCACGAGACGCTAAGCGCAGATGCTCTAAGTAAAAGCGTCGTCAATTTGAACTTAAAACAATCAGCCAATTGTGAGACCGAATATTCGGTCACCTTCGGTCTCCTTCGAACTTGAAAGAGGTCAGCAAAAGAGGTCATTCACTCACATTATTCAAGACTTTATCGATGACATTGATAGGCATAATGGTATTTATAATATAAATTAGCTAAGCTCTCGTGAGGTACAAAGCAAATGGAGGAGATCTTCGGCTTCCTTCATTATTTAAATAAAGTTAGCGCTAGTGGCTAATCGTTGAACTTATTGTGAAACTGTCGAACTTTTTTCCATGGCTGTTAATTATGGATGGTTTAAGAGGGATTTCCCAGATATGCTTGGTTTCTGGCCTCGCTATGAAAGCACAAAGCTGTTATGGACTGTTGCACATTATGCAATATTTGGCCCGTAACTTATGGGTATGCTTTACCATAAAGTACTGAATCACCTGATTTGTGTGTGCGTTTTTTTTCCAATCAATATTTTGGATGGGACTTTCATGAAATTAAAAGCGAATTCATACATGCATGTATTTATTGATTTGCTTATCCTGTTCTTTGCCTTTTTCCCTTTTATCTTCACAAGAGCATTACCTTATCTTTCATCACTTTTTTCACATTAAAGCCCTAAATTGTGGAATTTTGTTTCGCAAGGAATCACATTTTTTGGATTACTCCCTGCAAATATAAGAACATCAAGAGTATCAAAATAGTTGGTTGAAATTTGAAATTCAGTCTGTTTCTATAGATTTTACGTTCTTTAATACTAAACAGAGATTTCTTTAAGAAGAAGATTGCTATCCTGGCGTGAGTAAGAGGATGCGTATGGGAACGGAAGTGGCGCTAACCTCAAAATGCGAATCACTTTTTTTTTTCTTTTCTTTTTTTAAGCCAAGAAACCAGTTGACTCTTGGTCCACGTAAAGGTAACTGAATATGTTAGTGTCCCATTTGATCATCGAAGACTGAGAACCTTTGTAGAAAGTTGGAGGAGTTACATAATTAATGTATAAATTCAGATTAGACTGTAAATGGCAGGAGAAAGAAAGCATATGAAGGAGGCTGCAGCACTACGGTAGGTAATGTAAGGCACGTTGAAACGAAGAACGCTGGAAAACCTGGTTTCAGGTTCCAGAAGACAATGGAGATTTGATTTGATTTGACTGATATAGATTTTTGGCATTATGCCAAGCACTGGGGCAATTAAGGCCATTCAGCGCTGAAACGGAAACTGACAGTAAAAGGTTTGAAAGGAGTTACAGGAGGAAAACCTCAAAGCAGTTGCACTATGAAACAAAGTTAGGAGAGGGTGGACAGAAAGATCGAAAAAAGAGAATATGAACAGAGGTATAGTAGAAGGAATGAAAGTAGTTGCAGCTAGGGGCCGAAGGGACGCTGCAAAGAACCTTAAGTAAGGCCTACGATGAACCGAATGAGGTGCACTGACGGCACTAACCCCCTACGGGGAAAGACAATGGAGAGAAGACCTCCCTGAGAGTTTATTTGTACTGGACATTGAAGATTCCTTTGATGACAAATAGAAATATTGTAAAAGAATAACTCGGAGGAGTCCGGTGCAAGCAACAGTGGCGTCACAATGAGGTTATGGGCTAGAGAAATGAGAGATAAGGGAGGTCAAACTATTCTTAGTATTGGAGGTATCGAGATCAGATGTTATAAATTGTTGAGAACTTAAATGAATGAAAGACATCTTCGTAATAAATTCAACTGCAACAAGGACAATTTATCAGGAGAACTAGTTGTTCTTCGTTGGACCCTTTGTTCATGGAATACATTAATCGATATGTTTCGCTGCGTTTCCCGGATCCTCTTAATATGTGATATAATATTAAGTTTGGACATCATAAGAGAGGAAGGCTACGAAGCTTATATCTTTCCGAATCCCTTTCTTAGCCGGCAGTACCCGAGTTTGGTTTCAGCATCTGGGCACAGTTATGCCTGTGCTATGTATATAAAAAAGGAACTTTTCAGGAGTGTAGCTTACACCAGAATGTGGCAATTACTATGCTACCCTACCTAAAGAAGGTAGTGGTGGTTGTTGTCGATTAAGCAAGCCTTATATCGGCAGGGCTCCTCGATCTCAAGCACAGAAATGAAGTCTTCTTACTGGGCATGAAGTGGGTACCAAACACCTACTATGAAGAACCAAATGAAAGAAGGCGGTGGGCACCCAGCCACATTCATTCTCACGGCACTGCCTCTTTCGCATTCATGAGGGAGCGATATGAATCGGCTACGACAGATTATCACGATATAAAATTACAATATGTCTGGCTTAATAATCTCTTACATGATGTCTCTGTCATTGTTGGCTGTATTGCATCTATTTTTCATCAGCTATTAGGACGGGTGGATTCTGTTGTATTTCGGGCACGTACGGGGTAAATATGCATTCATGTTTCTATTTACATAGAGACTTTGCGTTTGCATATGTACTACGTATATAGTATATATATACACACATACACACACACACATACACACACACATATATATATATATCTACATATATTATATAAGTAGATATATATATATATATATATATATATATATATATATATATATATATAGTATGTATATGCTTCTTTAATGCATACACGCGCACACATATATATATGTATATATGTGTGTGTGTATAAAATTTACAAACAAACACTTTAAACCTATTATGAAGATAAAAAACTGTACAAAACAGTGCAACAAAACTCCCAAAGAAATATTCACACGTACATGCCAAATCCTCTCACGTAACCTCACCCACAAATGCACACAAACGAGAGATAGATAGATAGATAGATAGATAGATAGAGAGAGAGAGAGAGTCGAGAAATGAGAGAAGAGACGAGAGGAAGAGAGAGGAGAGAGAGAGGAAAAGAGAGAGAGAGGAGAAACTGTTTACACAAAAAAAAAAAAAAAAAAAAAAAATACGACCCCCCTTCGTCAACAGTGTCACTAGTGAACCGGAACGAGACCGTGCGAATGTGTGTCGCTCGCTGTCTTGGGATTAGGTGTCGCAGCCTCGTCTGTGATGGTAAAACGTAAAACGTCTCGTTTAATATTTCAACGGCTGTGGCTGCTGCGTGAATGCATGATCTAACTGTACCGTGAGACTTCATTCACTCGTGCCAGTCCTAAGCCCTTGTTAAAGAGCGTATTGCAAATCGCCCGGCTTGCAAATATACCATTCATTAATCGTAATTGCTAAAAAAACGTTAGTGAGCTGGTGCAATTCATTTAAAATACCAATATCGATTACAAAATACCATTCATTAATTGTCATTGCACTAAACGTTAGCAGGCTGGTGCCAACCTATAAAATACTAATGTCAATTGCAAAATACCATTCAATTGCAATTGAAAAAAACGTTAGCAGGCTGGTGCAAAACATTCAAAATACTAATATCAATTGCAAATACCATTCATTACTTGTAATTGAAAAAAGGTAAGTTAGCAGGCTGCTGTAACCATTTAAAATAACAATATCAATTGCAAAATAACATTCATTAATTGTAAGTGCATAAATAGTCAGCAGGCTGGTGGAACCCATTTAAAATACCAGTACAAATTGCAAAATACCATTCATTAATTGTAATTACACAAAAAAACGTTAGCAGGCTGGTACAACCGGCAATTTGTCCCAATTAAGTCCGAGGGCAACATAGAAAGATTTGGAAAATACTAAAGACAGTATTGTTAGCATCAAAACTAAAAGCAGATAAATAGAAAGTGGATGAAATCTCGAGCGAACTGAGATAAAATTGAACATGACTTTACCCAATAGAAAACTGGACGAAATTTCGGGTCTTATCGAGTCAAAACACAGCATGTAACCTTCTCAAAAAATATGAGCTCGTTCCATTCTAAGAAATGATTCACGAAGAAGAACAATTCTTAATAAAAAGAAAAAGATCAGGTTCAGCATATTGTAATCGCTCCAAACTGGACTATGCGAATGTGAAAAATAGAATTTGCACATTTGTTCATACGAATAATAAGGATCATTCGGAGCAGATACGAATCAAAAGGGTAATTTTTAAAATTAATACAAATTATTAGGATAATTTAAAGTCGATACGAGTTATAAGGTTAATTTAGACTAGATACGAATTATAAGGATGATTAAACAATTTAAAGAAACGACTTTGGGAGACAAGTTTAAATCCGGAAACGCTTTATCAAGCACATCTGATGTGCTCCTCTTATTATGTAAATATAGCTATCTGTTAGGACAAGGCAGAACTAACTTATTGGTCCGCTAATATTAAACTTTATCCTATTGATTTACCTCTTCGTCTTACCAAATTTGCTCTTCGTCCGAGGGATAGTACAGAAATCCCAGGTAATTTATACGACAAGCAGGATTTCTGTAATGCTGTACCGGTTATTTCCAAGATATTTCATAATAAGTTAAAAACTAACCTTAGCGATGCCTTCGACTTTTCCACCGTTGAGCTCTTCGTAGGAGCTCTGTAGGAGCTCTGTAACTTAGGTGTCAGAGGAAGTCAAGTATTTTATTTAATTTTACGAAATATTTTTTATGTGCTATTCTATACAGAGTAACCTAAGTGAAGACAGATTAATAGGGAAGTAGGTATTAGAAAAGAGAAGAAGAGGAGGAGGAGGAGGAGGAGGAGGAGGAGGAGGAGGAGAGAGAGAGAGAGAGAGAGAGAGAGAGAGAGAGAGAGAGAGAGAGAGAGGACTGATGACCTCCGGCTCTATATAAAGAATAGGCGTCCGTCGATAATGATAGCATAGAGAGAGGAATGTTGATGAATAAACCGCCTAGATGAATGAAACGAACACGATGAATAAGCCGGTGATGGATAACTTCGTCAGCATCTCCTGCCGATAATTACAGATCTCCATCTCCGCTTGAATACATGAAAAATAATTCCACATTATCCATTTCGTTACAATGGGCGCTGGCGCGCTATAAAGTCTTGGCTTTCTTCTCGTCTCCTTTTCTCTTCGGAGGGGTGACTCAACTAAACCCATAGAAGAATGTGTTTCGTCCATTCTGTTTCTTATTGTTATAATAATAATCAGTCTGCCTCTGTAGAGAAAGGTTGCCGAGAGGCTATGTCATAACTAAGAAATCTCATAGTTTTTTCGTCCAAACTTTTTTTTTTATAAGCCGTTAGTTTTGTTTTAGAGCAATGGTTAATTAAGTCAACGTGTCAAAAAAATAAATAAATAAAAGAAATATATATATATATACATATATATATATATATATATATATATATATATATATATATATATAGGTTTCAACTATCTTGATTTTACAAAGAAATTGTCGCCTTTGATGTTAAGTTAATGTATCCATGAGAACTTATCGTGAAATACCGTATAGATTTCGCGATGTTAAGCTGGGTAGTAGAATACAGTAAACATGTCGATAACAAATAAAAAAATCGAGGACAGCATCCATTTATCCGACTCCTCTTCTTGTGATGTGTAGCTACATTTGATTAATAATAATAATAATAATAATAATAATAATAATAATAATAATAATAATAATAATAATATCAGTACCAGTAGCAGCAATAATGTTGACACATAGCCAAGATAATGAGCTAATTAGCTGACAAATGAACAGGAATACCAAGACGTTTTCTTAAAACTTCCGAAATGTCGGTGTACAACATCAGATGCAGACGTTTCCAAAGACCCTTCAGTAATGCCTACAATGTACCACGTGAGGAGCACTGACGGTGGTAATACTTATTAGGTCGCTTACTATAACATACCCTGCAGGTCCCGCTAATACTCGGACAATACAGAGCAGCGATTTTCTCTCTCTAGCTATACCAAGCTTTGGGATTCTTTTAATGTCTCTGTTTTCCCTTCTAATCACATATCTCTCTTTCTTCCTTTTACTTTTACTCTCTGGTGTTCAGTTTCGACGCCCAAGCGCTAGAAACCCAATCAGCTAGAACGTGACATGATAAAATTTTAGTCATTTAATTGAGATGAGTAAATCTAAATTTTTCTCAGTTATATAACATTTGTACTTTTCAATGTTTATAGATTATTTATAGAATTATCTATATAATACCTATATGAATGCACGCAGTAGATATAATATTTTGTTTGCGCGTTTGATATACGTACGTGTATAGATAAACACAAATATAATTGTATATGTAGCCTATCTCTGTCTGTCTGTCAGTCTGTCTGTCTTTCTGTCTGTCTCTCTCTATAATTATATATATATATACATATATATATATATATATATATATAATATATATATATATATATACTTATATGTTTGTGTATCATGCAAGTAATTACATATACATACATACACAAACACTCATATATATATATATATACATATATATATATATATATATATATATATATATATGTATGCATGTATGTATATATGTATATTCCAAACCAAGTCAGCCACTCCATACCAGCACATGTTTCTCCTCGCGAACATATGGACTCATAACCGATAACACTCCAGGCATCCATGCGTGCCTAACCCGACTTTGCATTCATGGAGATGCATATTGAACCGACCGAATTCATTAACCCACCAGAGAGAGAGAGAGAGAGAGAGAGAGAGAGAGAGAGAGAGAGAGAGAGAGAGAGAGAGAGAGAGACCTAGTCTCCCCCTATCAATATGTTTCTCTCGGGTCGGAGGAAAATGAGTTTTCCACTTTGGGTTTGTCTTTCCCATTCTCGCGAACCGTTATATCATTTGGATTGGCGTGGTTAATCACGCTTAATGTTAGAAGGGGGGCGGCCTTTGCTGTTGTCACACAGAGAGAGAGAGAGAGAGAGAGAGAGAGAGAGAGAGAGAGAGAGAGAGACTGGGGAAACACACCGGTGCCGTATCGTGCAGAGAAAAAAAGGAGAAAGAAAAGCATTGATTGCCAATACATTTTTTTTGGGGGGGGGGGGGGGGGGTGGGTGGGATGGTCTCGGTTCACTAGGATGGTGGGAGAAATATTGAACTTTCTGGTGTTGCAAATACACGGTATATATATATTTGTTTGCGGAGTGTATACATTTGTATTCGATGAGCTATTTGTAAGAGGAATCATACATAACTACGTACATAAACATAGTTTATCAATTTATTTTGTATCTGATGACCTATATACATAACTACGTACATAAATATACTTACAAATTTATTTTGTATCTGATGACCTATATACATAACTACGTACATAAATATACTTATAAATTTATTTTGTATCTGATGACCTATCTAACTACTACATAATCTACTTATAAATTTATTTTGTATCTGATGACCTATATACATTACTACGTACATAAATATACACTTTATCAATTCATTTTCTAAAATTGATTTACAGACTTTTGCAAAGTGTATTTTCTCTCTATTTTTATGAAATGCTGCAATTCATTGAATATGCTGCCTACACTTAGGCATCTTATCGGACAGTTTTGCATTAGCCATCCGAAAGTAACCTAAGATATCAGGTCATAACGACTTAAGAAAGATTTACAAAAGAATCTATATAAATGCATGCACTACATAAGTGCATGTATATTGTACAAAATCAATCAGACTTGAATATTTAGAGAACAAGGGGCAAGTATAAAAAGTTCAGTAATTTAGTTTTAACAATAAGACGGATTACGTAACTTGTAGAAACTGTAAAGGTTGATATTATCCTCAGAAAATCCGTGGGGATTTCTGCTAAATGTTTACGTCCCTCCAGCATTCGAGAGTTATTGAAATATATATATATTATATGGTTAATATATATATATATATATATATATATATATATATATATATTTATATATATCCTATACCTTCCTTTTCAGTTCAGTTGCCCCTACCGAGATCCAATATAGCCGACCAACAGCCAGGTATATATGTTTAAATTCTAAAATCAATTGGACAAGAGTAACTTTTACGAAATTCGTGTAGAATAGAAGACCAGTTTTTCTTTAGCTTGTGAGGGCAAAGTGTCTTATGGGTCACCCAGGAAAGATTTATAGTATATATAATATATATATATATATATATATATATATATATTATATATTATTATATATACAATCTCTCATTACCATTAATGGATATACACTTCACGTTGCATTAATCACCCAAGGTTTCTTTAAATGCCGCTTCTTCCTTGAATTATGTTACGGTAACGACGCTCACAATTAAAGTTATGGTGGTGTTGATGACTTAGGCCATGTCCGCCCTTTTCTCCGCATCTTCATTATCACCACTCTCACCACAAACCGCACCATCACCACTATCTCTCTATCTCTCTTTCTCTCTCTATCCCTCCCTCAATTTCTCTCTCTCTGCCTCTCTTTCTACCTCTCTCCCTCCCCAGTCTCTCTCTCTCTCTCTCTCTACCTCATCTCTCTCTCTCTCTCTCTCTCTCTCGTCTCTCTCTCTCTCTCTCTCATCTCTCTCTCTCTCTCTCTCCTCATTTCTCTCTCTCTACCTCTCTTTCTACCTCTCTCCCTCCCCAGTCTCTCTCTCTCTCTACTTCACTCTCTCTCTCCCTCACAATCTCTTTCTACCTCTCTCTCTCTCTCTCTCTCTCTACCTCAATCTCTCTCTCCGTTTGTCTCTCTCTCTACCTCAATCTCTCTCTCTCTCCCTCAATCTCTCTCTCTCTCTCTCTCTCTCTCTCTCTTTCTCTCTGTGTCATCAAAATTCATACACTAGGGGTCCTCAATTATTCGAGCTGCAGTTAGAGGCGGAAAGCATTTTGCTCTGCAATGCTAAATACCGCATTGTGAGAGAGCGATATTTCTGTCTGCCCAAAATCACTTTTTGTAAAGCTTTATTTTAGTTATTTATTTATTTTTTTAACTTTAGACAGCTTGCATGAGCAAAGGCTCCGTGTATAGATTTCCTATTATATGATTCTGAGCAAACTCTTCCTTAAGAATTTATACACCAATTTCTGTCCCATAAAAGGGGAAACGAAAATTTCTAAGACCTACAACGAGCTTAACGATGCAGGAATGAGGCAATGGGTTATAGTGAGGCCCGGAACCCAACAATACATGCTGGGATTGGATGTTAATAATATCGAGCTTCACTGTGACCTATTGAAGCTCACACCTGATGCCTAAGAGATGCTATTTTATAACCGATTATTTTTGCCAACAAAGCATGCTGAGACTGGATGATAATAATCTCGATGCCATTCCACATAGATGGTCGATGAAGCGATGTGTTTACGATTCATTGGTGGTCAACCAGTCAAGCAGAATAAGACACAGTCAAAGGTACGAGTCTTATACAGAGGAGAGTTTAATGGCAAGTTCCTCTTGGATGCTGGACGAGTGGAGTGACTACAAGCATTTTTTGGGGGGAGAACTGTTGGTGATTTGGGGCAGCAGTTTGAGCTACGTCATCTGTGACCAAAAGGAGCTACTTCGGAAGTCAGGGCTATACTGCCTAACGATTCTGACTGCCTCCGCAAGAGTAGTAGCAAGTTTATATGGGCCATTCGCATGGAATAAGACCTCTTGCTGGTGTAAAACCAGCTCGAGCTAATTACAGTTACAGGTCGTTTTGCTGGTAAGAGCATTTTCTACGTCTTGAGACAAGAAGGTTACTTAGCATGATATAAATGAAGTGTTCACTATGCTATTAGCTAAACAAGAAACGAATATTCCAAGAAACGAATATTTCAAGAAGCGAATATTTCAGTCACCTCGTTGCAGGTCTCTGTATCATGGAGCATAACATTTAATTTTTTCTTTGTAACAACGATAGCCTACTGATGGGGAACTCTTATCTTTACATTGCCCTCGTTTAGCTCTGCGGCAGCCGTTCGCACCACTAGCCACCAATTCAGCTACGAAGAATGAGGTTTTCTTGTTCTTGTTTCTTCGGGGCAGTACGGGGAAGTCCCTGGGGTCGGGACTTACCGTCTCGACTCTGTCTTATTCTAGAGCCACTTTTTCCGACAAGGGACATCATGAACGGAGCGACATTCGAAGATTTGACATCGAATTCTTTACTTTTAAAACGTAAGAGTATTTCCTCATACTATTCCAGAAAGGGAAATCATGCAGTGAAGAAAGGTGTCGCTCACGTTCTTGGTAATTTTTCGGTCTCATTGTGACCCAATAATATTCCATTCAAACTCACAAGGTCTGTTGCAGTTCTGAACAATGATTAGGGAAGCTCTGCCTATGTGTCAAAGGCATCTGGCACTCATAGATGACCACTTAACCAAATTTATAATCATCCCAAAACCGCTTAGCTTCTTTGATGGGAAGACCAGTGATATGGTGAAAGTGTTGTGCCTTCAATTTTCCGCTCTAATATAAGGAAGTTACCGCTCACACGTTCTAAAATCAAACTATAGCTGGTTCACTTAAGGTAGATTCTAGGACGAACCAAATGCTTACGAGACGTTATTTTCCCTTTTTTCCCGCAATAGTTCTCTTTCTTTCGACTTCAAGACCAGAGCAAGTGCAGATACTCTCAGGGCAAAATTTGTCTTCAATAAAGTAAACAATAAAGTATTAATACATTAAATAATAAAGTATTGATAAACAATAAAGTAAATAATAAAGTATTATGAATTAATACAGTATTATTGAATAATAAAGTATTAATAAATGACAAAGTAAATAATAAAGTATTAATAAATGACAAAGTAAATAATAAAGTATTATTAATTTATACAGTATTATCAATTAATAAAGTATTAATAAATATCAAAGTAAATAATAAAGTATTATTAATTAATACAGTATTATTAATTAATAAAGTATAATAAAATATAAAGGTAAATAATAAAAGTATTATCAATTAAATACAGTATTTTATTTAATAATAAAAGTATTAATAAATAATAAAGTAAATAATAAAGCATTATTAATTAATACATTATTATTAATTAATAAAGTATTAATAAATAATAAAGTAAATATTAAATAGTTATCATCATTAATTTACAGTATTAATTAAATAATAAAGTAGTTATAAATAATAAGTATAATAAAGTAATTGATTAAATTGCATAAAGTAAATAATAAGTATTACTAAAGTAAATAATAAAGTATTAATTTCCTATGCTAAATACGACCACAGTACCTGAAATATATAATAACAGAATGTCAATGAACATTCCTGTAAATGCAAATGCCTGTATAATAACGAACATAAAACATGACTTATGACTTCTGAGTTTATTTAAAGCGTCTCCTTCGGATTCCATTTCCTGTCGTCAGTCATTGGCTCTTGCTCGGGTCACGTGAACCCACTAGTTCCCATGAGAACAAGCAGACGCAAATATACAAATGTCTCTAGTCATGTTATTATCTTAATCCTTTCCTCCTCTTTATTATCTTAAAACTTGGATGGCGGGATGTCAAAATTCTCTTCCTAGCTAGGAATAAAAAAAAGGCTTTTTTGTCAGTTATATTGACTTTAAACAAATAGAATTCTTAGTGACTTTTTACAGGAATTTGTTAGTTTTTGTTTGTATGGCGTTTTTACGTTGCATGGAACCAGTGGTTATTCAGCAACGAGAGTTTGTTAGTTAATCTCTCACTGTTTGAAAAAGAGTCTGTCATCCGTTATTCATTTGTTTATATAAATATATCTCTTGTGCATTGCGATGCCTGTGGTTTACTGAATTTTATCGTAGATGACGAGGCCGATGGGGCGGGCAACCTTTCGTCTAAATCCAGCAAATGGTCTTCGGGGGATGGGGCGGGGGGAGACCGATCTGCCACTTAGGACGATAACTGGGGTCGACATGATGATAATTTTTGTCTTGAATTTTATTATCTATTTATTTTTTATTATTAATTTAAATAAAAAATTAAGCATTAAAGGTGTCTGGAGCAAATGCGATAGTCTTTAATAAAGTAGATTTTTTCCATTTAATAAATAAAATTTCAAACTGACCAACCACTTTGGAAGATAACTGGTGTAGTCTACATGATGATAATCTTTGACTTGAAATTTATTATATATTGATTTTTATCATCAATTTAAATTAAAAAAATATTAAGCGTTTAAAGTCATTTAAAGGAGTATGGAGCCAAGGCGATAGCCTTTAATAGATTCGATTTTTTCCATTTGTAAATAACATTTCGAACTGAGCAGCCAATTAGGAAGATAACTAGTGTCGACATAATGATAATGTTTTAATTCAATTTTATTATCTATTTATTTCTTTGGCTTGAATTTTATTATATAATTATTCATCATTAATTTAAATTTTTTTTAAATTGTTTAAATTCCGTTTAAGATGCCTGGAGCGAAGGCGACAGTCTCTTAACAATGTTGATATTTTCCTTCTGATACAGAATCTGACTTAGGAAAATAACTAGTGGCGACATAATGATAATTTTTGGCTGGAGTTTTAACACTATTTTTATCATTAATTTAAATTTAATTTTTAAAAAAAATTCTGATTAAGATGTCTGGAGCGAAGGCGGTAGTCTCTAGTAATATCGATTTATCTTCTATTACAGAACTTTTCAAGTGGCCTCAATCTCATTCTAATCTTTTCCAATCTCGCAATTCCGGTTTAATCTTCTTCCTCCTCCCCTTTCTTATCATTCGAAAGGTAATTCCCCCATCCTTCATTCTCTTCTCATTCCTTTAGTAATCTTCCTTTTATCTTTTTTTAAGCATCATCACCTGTTCCTTCTCCCCGTGACTTTTTCTCTTCTCTGGCTTTTCATCCCTTTAGCCAACCTTCGTTTTCTTTACATTACTGTCTTTAATCTTTCCTTCTTTTGGTCTGTATTATTCCTTATTCCTCTTTCCCTTTCTCGCCTTTTCTCTCGTGCTTCGTCATTTCGTTTCATGAGAGAATCATTTTCATTCTCGCCTTTTCTCTCGTGCTTCGTCATTTCGTTTCATGAGAGAATCATTTTCATTTCACAGACATTCACAATTTTGATGTAAGGTTTTCCTCTGTCTGTCTGTCTGTCTGTCTGTTCCCCTCGGATGGACTAATAGGTCTTTGAGACATCCTAATCTTCGTAACTCTCTCTCTCTCTCTCCCCCTCTCTCTCTCACTTTTTTCACGAGGAGTCCTTCTTCAAGTCTCTGTTCATCATGATTTCAACTGCCTCTCTATTCTTATTCCCAATTTTATTACAATGATCGCTTTTGGTTCCACTTTCAGTTTGCTATTTGCGAGGGTTTTAACTTTCCATCCTTCCTCCCTTTCTTTATCTCTCTCTCTCTTTATCTCCCTTTCTTTATCTCGCTTTCTTTAGCGCCATCTATCGTCGTTTTCTTTAGCGCCATCTATCCCCGTTTTCTTTCCCAGATTCCTTATCTACCCCTTTTACTCTCTTGCTGAATCTTATACCCTTCAAGTGTACGAGTTTCATTTTCACCTCCTTTCCTCCCTTCTTGGGCGTTGAAAAAGATTTTTGAGAGAGAGAGAGAGAGAGAGAGAGAGAGAGAGAGAGAGAGAGAGAATCCGTAACTGACTTCTTGACTGTATCTGTCCTCATCTCTCTCTTGACTGTCCGTCTGTCTGTCTGTCTGTCTGTCAACTCATCTTTTATCTCTTTCTGTCGTCCTGTTTGTTTGCTACCCTGTTCTTTTTTTTCCGCACTTTTCGTCTCTCTCTCTCTCTTATTTACCTAATTATCTTTTATTCCTTAGTCATATTACCTCTTTCACTTTATCACTTCCTTACCAGTTGACGATCTTATTCTATATGTTCGAGCGCTCTCTCTCTCTCTCTCTCTCTCTCCGCATGCCGCCCACAGGGACGTGACCGGGCATGAGGAATATTGTGTGGGCTGAGAGAGCTATCTGTGCTAATGGCAAGGGCGTGTTCGTATGTTTTACGTTATGCGGACAAAGAGGCTATGGCAATCATCTCTCTCTCTCTCTCTCTCTCTCTCTCTCTCTCTCTCTCTAATTAGTTCTAGGATAACACGTGACTTTTTTCACCTCTCTCTTTTTTTCAAACAAAAGCACAAGCAAATTCTCTCTCACATACAGTACATGGGTCAATTCATCTGTGTGTGTATGTTTGTGTGTGTGTGCAAACCCCTTCCCTCCCTTACATGCCCCCACACGCATTTTCTCACATACATAGATACTTCTCTCTCTCTCTCCTCTCTCTCAAATATTATGGAGAAAAGTTGGATTTTTTAATGTCAGAAATTTCCTGGAAATGAAAAAGAAAAGAACAACATACCAAAACAAGGAAAAGAGACATTGGGAAAATCCTTATTATTACCCATATTAAATGAAGGGAAAAAGGAAAACACGCAAACCATCATAGTGATGAATACGCAGGGTTACGAGTAACTCAAAAAAGAAAAATAGAGTACTAGAAGAACTAACCCAAAATTTATGAAAAAGAAAATAGATATAATGCATATAAGTGAAACCTGGTATTCACAAGAGACTGGGAATGATGATCAAATAAAAGGGTTCCAAACTTATAGATCAGATAGAAAAATAGGAATCAAGGGGGAACCGCAATATATGGGAAAGACAAAAAACAAGAAAAAATATATGAGAAATATAGTAACTCAAAATGTGAACTAATAGCGGTAGAATTTGAATCTGAAAAATCAATGAACAAAGTAATATATAGACCCCCTAATACTAAAGAGTTTGACATAATAATAGAAAAATTGGATGATATATGTAGAAATCACAAGGACTGTCCTATTCTCCTATCTGGAGACTTTAACTTTCCTTTCGTAGACTGGAGAGAACGAATAGGAGATTGTGGTTGTATTTATACATATAAAAAAGAGAATAATAGTAGTGCAGAAGATAAAAGGCAATTCGAAAAGCTATTAGATATGCTACTAGAATACAACATTCAACAAATAAATCACCTGCCAACAAGAAAGGAAAATACCTTAGACCTAGTATTTGTGAACGAGGTGAATTATGTTAAAGAAATAATAGTCTATAATGCGAGTATTTCAGACCATAATGTCATAGAATTAACAGTCCATTCCAAAGCAAGTGAAAACAGAGATAAGCAAGAAAGGAAAAAGTGGGAAGGATATGGAAAATACAACTTCTACAGAAAAATATAAAAGGGTCAGAAATAAATGAAGAATTAAACAAAGATTGGGATAACATTTTCGTAAGTGATGACATAAGGGTAAATACGGAGATATTATATAAAATATTAGAGAAAATAGTGGATAAATATATGCCGAAGAAAAGTAAACATCAGTAATGCATACCAAGAGACAGAAGGATCTTGTTCCAGAAAATCAGAAAGTGGAAAAAAGAAAAAAATGCATGGAAAGTTATAGAACTAAAAAGTAAGATAGAAAATGCAGAACAAAATATTATACAATCAAAAGAAAATGAAAAACGGGACTTGGAAGAAAAAACCCTAGTAAATATCAAGCAAAACCCCAAACTCTTATACTCGTACGTGAAAAAGATGAATAAAAGAATAGAAATAGGCCCTCTAAAAATTGAAAGGAGATTAACGAATGAAAAAAAGGAAATATGCAACATATTGGCAGAACGATATAAGAGAGAATTCACCCCTAGAAAAATAATAAAGATAATGATATAGAAGTAAGGGACGAAAATAGTGAATATTTAGCTGACATAGATATTAATGAAGCTGATATTGTGCAGGCTATTAATGAAATTAAAAATGGAGCTGCTGCAGGGCCTGATGGTGTCCCTGCTATTTTGTTAAAGAATGTAGTTCATTCTATCGCAAAGCCACTTGCAATATTATTAGGACAAAGTGTAGATACAGACAAGATTTATGATGAGCATAAATTAGCATATATTACCCCTACTTTCAAAAGTGGATCAAGACTAGAGGCAAGTAATTATAGGCCTGTGAGTCTAACATCACATATTATGAAAGTGTATGAAAGGGTAATGAAAAAAAATATTATGAAACATTTAATAAAAAATAATGTTTAATATAGGGCAACATGGTTTCGTACCTGGAAAAAGTACACAAACCCAACTGTTGGTCCACCGTGAGAACATATACAAAAATATGAAAAGCAGAAATGAAACAGACGTGGTTTATTTAGACTTTGCAAAAGCTTTTGACAAGGTAGACCATAATATATTAGCGAAGAAAATTAGAAAACAAAAGCGAAAAAAAATTATATAGTGGATAAAGTAGGAAGATGGTTAAAAGAATTTTTACACAACAGAAAACACATAGTTATTGCAAACGATGAGAAATCGGATGAAGCTAAGGTAATATCCGGTGTGCCACAAGGTACGGTGTTAGCTGCATTACTGTTTGTTATTATGATTGCAGACATAGACAGTACTGTTAAGGACTCAGTAGTGAGTAGTTTCGCCGATGATACAAGAATAAGTAGAGATATTACTTGTGATGAAGAT
>NC_087205.1:2405644-2438144 GCF_015104395.2 Macrobrachium nipponense | reverse complement strand
GCTATAACACACGGGTCCGGTTACAAAGTGTATCATCACCAGTCGTTCGGCGAGATCGCAATCAGAGATTAATGACCGTGAGGACTGACCGGTACGTTTTCTTAACCACCGGCCCGAGAGAGAGAGAGAGAGAGAGAGAGAGAGAGAGAGAGACGTGACCCAACGCACCTCGATTAAGACGACAACGGCGTCGGATGGGTATCATGTTTCTTGGTCTTCGGCTCCGTATAGGATTGTTTGTTTGTTTGTTTGTTTGTATTGTGTTTTTACGTTGCACGGAACCAGTGGTCATTCAGCAACGGGACCAACGGCTTTACGTGACTTCCGAACCACGTCGAGAGTGAACTTCTATTACCAGAAATACACATCTCTCAAACATCAATGGAATGCCCGAGAATCGAACTAGCAGCATCCGAGGTGGCAGGCCAAGAGCATACCAATCACGCCACAGAGGTCTGGCAGATGCTTACTGCTTACAGTACACCTCCCGCTTAGCTGTGAAAAGTAGAATAAGGTACTCTTGTGTTCAGCAAAGGCTCTTGCTCGTACGAACAGCCCATACTTTCACATTTCAGTTTGGAAATGGAGATATCGTCTCTGAAATATAGTTATTATTCAAGCTTTTATTCATCAGCCGTTCTCTTCGTTCTCTTCCGATTTAGCTGCTAAAAAATCCTACTGGACACACCTAGGAAGCTAGAAATGACTAGGGGTGTAATGAAATAACTACCGCTTCTACCACCACTACCACTAATAATAATGATGATAATACTCTCGTTCTTTTGTGGGAAAGTAACGGTTATCTACATTATGAGTTATTGAGTCGTCATGCGTTTAATGAGAATAGAAAAAATTCAATTTCAAAAGCGGGGGTGAAGTTTAAAACCTTACTTTTTTTTAATTCTCCCTTTTCGTAGAAAGATTGTATAATATAATGTGTTGAATTTATTGGAACGGCAAATCATAACGCTTATTTTATTTTAATATATTTTTTAAAAGGTACGGCAGTGTTTATTGTAAGGTTTTCGAACAGAAAATCATTGAAATAACGATGATCATTTGCAACATAGGTTGAAAATTTTGAAAACGGTAAAGTTAAAAAGTCAGAATTTGAATTTTTGGATTTTAATTTGAGATTAATGCAAATTATTCCATGTCAGATAAAGGTAGCATGTTGTGTCAGACGATGAATGCAAAAAAAAAAATAAATAAATAAATAAAAAAAATAAATAAATAAAATAAAATAAAATAAAATAAATAAATAAAAAAAATAAATAAGAAAATAATTTAAAATAAAATAAAATAAAAAATATTGGAGATGAACACCCTGCATCTATCTTTCAATATAAAAACCAAGACAACGGAAATTTGAAACAGAAAGACGATAAAGTAAATGAGATTCACAGCCAACATATAACAAAAATAAGCACCACTTCATTTATAAATAAAATATAAAAGATCGAAAAGAGACGCCAACATCGGAATCCGAATAACGATGAGGATTAGAACAGAAAGAAAAATCTAAGGATAAGAAAAAGTAATTAGAAACGGCAAGTTTGACCAAAAACCGAAAGATGAGCAATAAATATAAAAGTCAAATTCTCGAAGGTTATCAAAATCAAAATCAGTTACCTGAAAACGAAGGATGATATATACAGCCAATAAACCGGTGGAAACTAGAGGTAGGAGGATGAAGGAAACAAGGGAAAACTTAAGAAGAAAAGAAATATCAGTAGCAAAAGACATTTTCAACACAAACGAAATTATGGGAATAAGGAAGAGGTGGATGAGAAACAGAGGAGACAAAATCTGATAAAAATGACAAAATGTTAATGAAGAAAAACAGAATTAGAACAATGTGAAGAAACAGAAGGAATGTGAACACAAACCCCACTAAGGACGAAGAAAGGAGAATAAATAAGAAACGAAATTGGATTCAGAACAAGAATCTGGCAAAGGAAGGAAGGAAGAAGAGACGCAAGAATAAAAAGATGTAACGAAATTGGATTCAGAATAAGAATCTGGCAAAAGAGGAAAAGAAAAAGAGACGCAAGAAGAAAATAAAATGAAAAGAAATGAAATTCAGAATAAGAGTCTGACGAAAGAGGGAAGGAAGAAGAGGCGCAAGAGTAAAATAAAAGAAAAAAATACATGAAAGGAGAAGAAAGGAAAGTGTAAGAGAAACAACAAGAAAAAAGAAAATACGAAGAGAAATCAGATTCAGAATCAGAATCAGAATCTGTAAAGGGAAAGAAATGCGAGAAGAAAATCAGAAGAAATCGCACGAAGGAATAAGGAAGGAGAATACTAGAGAAATAAAAGCAAGAATCATACTATGATGACAAATTAGATTCAGAGTCAGAATCTGTAAGAAAGAGAACGAAGAGACGCAAGATTCAGAATGAATCACACGAAGGGAGAAGGAAAAAAAAAGAGTAAAAGAATCAAAGAATGAAGAAAAATCAGATTCAGAATCAGAATTTGGAAAAAATGAAACGAAGAATCAGAAGAGAAATAAAAAGCAATGACAACGATGTCAACAGAATCAAATAGAATCCAACAGAGTCACTAGATGGAAAGAAGTTTGAAAAGACCGCTTCCTGATTCTGTGGTAAAGAAAAAAAAACATCAATTTCCCCACCAGTTGTCCTCATCGATTGTCCTCCATTTGTTGCTCCTCTTTTTTTTCAAATATTTTTTTCTTACCCCCTCTAATACCCTTGTCTCGCAGGAAATCCATACCCATAAATCACTGGCACGCGAATGAAGGTCAGGTCAAACCGCCGGGGTCAGGTAAGGTTAGATCTTGCTTATAAGGAGTGGAGTACAGATCATAAAATGTTCCTTTTATATCTTGGCTTTTATCTTTTTTTTTTTTTTCTTTAACTTTTTACGAGTTGTTTTTAATTCGTCTTCTGTCGTTACGGTTACAGTTTCCAACAAATTAGTTTTAGCAATACTTTTAGAAATACTATTACTACAACTACTGCAACTACTACCTTTAGTTAAGAAAAAAAAATGTCTCCCTCATCATCATAATGATTGTTATTCTTGTTATTTTCTTGTTATTTTCGTGTTATTTTTGCTGTTCGAACTGACCATCTGCCCACCTGAACACGGCGGCTCTAGAGTATTTTAATTAACCTGGAATTGCTTAGTCAGGGAGTATTCCCTGATTTAGAAAATACCAATCAGCGTCCCGATCTTGAAATAATAATGGCGCATGTCGAATTGATTAATGACCGCGGAAAGAATGTAATTCAAAACGTTATTCGTAACAGTAATAACGCTGCAGGCTAGAATTACTGTAAAAATAATGGACTGCTTCTTCTTTTGTCTTGCGATTACTGTCGACGCAGTTCTTTTCAATATTTTGCAATGTGTCCCTATTATAAATTCATCCCTTTTTATTACAACATGAAAAATGAAAACTCGCTTCTTCAAAGGCAGAAAACAAACAAGCACATATGAATAAAAATCGTAATTGTTGCAATTTTATCAATTGGTTTTCGTTTAAGTTTTATTAGAAATTTCTGTTCATTATTACGCAAGAAATTCTCAATATCTCTTTTATATATTATAAGTAATCGAGATATTTCAAGTTTTACTGGAAATTTCTGTTCGTTATTACGCAAGAAATTCTCAATATTTCTGTCCTATATTTTAAGCAATTGAGATATTTCAAGTTTTACTGGAAATTTCTGTTCATTATTACGTAAGAAATTCTCAATATTTATATCATATATTTTAAGTAATCGAGATATTTTAAGTTTTATTAGAAATTTCTGTTCATTATTAAGCAAGAAATTCTCAATATTTCTGCATATATTTTAAGTAATCGAAGATATTGTAAAGTTTTACTGGAATTTCTGGTTCATTTAATTAAGCAGAAACCTGAATATTTCTGTTCATATATTTTAAGAATCGAGATATTTTAAGTTTTATTAGAAATTTCTGTTTATTATTAAGCAAGAAATTCTCAATATTTCTGTCATATATTTTAAGTAATCGAGATATTTTAAGTTTTACTGGAAATTTCTGTTCATTATTAAGCAAGAAATCCTGAATATTTCTGTCATATATTTTAAGTAATCGAGATATTTTAAGTTTCTGGAAATTTCTCTTCATTATTAAGCAAGAAATTCTCAATATTTCTGTATTATATTTTAAGTAATTAAGATATTTATTTCGGAAAGTTTGCATTGGAGAAATTGTATTAATATACATCTGTCCACTGAAGGAGTTCAACATCTATCAGAAGTATGCAACTGTTCGAAAGAGTGAATACATTAGACTGTACTTTCATTTAACATTTTCATCCACAGCCAGCCAATCAATTGGCAGCGACGCTTTCGGCTACAAAAGCAATTATTTTTGGTGCTTTAATTTTTAATATTTTTAGATCCTATTTTTCCGTTACTCTACAAAACCTTCGGTTCCATATTTTAATAACTTTCGTTTTATATCACTTAATAGCTTTACTTTTTTACCACTCAATAAATTTTTTTGATTACTCTGACTTCACAATAAAGCTAGTTATGCCTACAATTGATCTGCGTCTCATTTTTCCAATACTCCTGATTACGAAGTTTCACAGATGCCTTACTATTTATTGCCGCAACCTTTATCTAACAGAAATGCATTCTGGTTACCGTGTACCTTAATATGCAAGACGTTCAAGTGTAACAAGATGCTCTAAAAAAAAAAATATTATTTCACCTTCGTCAAAAATGTTGAAGACTTAGAACTTGGTGTTTCCTTTGTTATTGGAAAAACGTCTGGATAATATTGCGTTTAAATATGAATTATTCGTACACTCAGCTACCTTAAAAAAAGTTCATAAATGAGATTTTTCTATCGGAAACATACTTTATATATTTGGATTTTTATAACTTGAAATATATCAAATTATTCAGTCCCCAGTTCGAAAACTATTGGTGTTGAAACTTTCCAATTGGAGTACGTAGATATTCAGCCCTTTCAAAGAAGTATATAGTTGTTCAGGTCTCCACAACTCAAAATTCAACTGGCAAGATTAAATTGACTCAAGATTATTGGTTTAAGCAATTGTTTTTCATTGTCGAACAGTTATCAATATTCCATGTTTCAACTCTCTCCAAGGTGTAAAAATCATAACTTGTTCAGTTCCCAAACCGAAATAAAATTTAATTGTTAGGGTCTCTACCACTGGAAGAGTGAGCGTTCGTCATCTGCAATGACCACACAGTTTGAATAATTTAAATATGAACGTATTTAGATCATATAATTAGACAAAAATATCAAGACATTTGGCTCCTTTAAAAACTAATAAAAAAAGTATGCAGTTAAAACGTGTCTGAACAAAGACGTACAGCAACAAACTTATTTCCTTTTAATGAAAATGTGTCGTTTCAATTTTGATCGGCATGTGAAAAATACACTTGTTCATTCCAAGTAGTTAAAAAATTATTTTAACTTTCTAACTTTAGCCAGTTAAAAAATTATCTTAACTTTTCAGGCGCTTCAAAACGACAAAGAACTTCGACGTGTTGTTGTTTGTAAAGGGGTAAAGTATTTGACCAGAATAAAGTAGTTTCTCGTTCTTTTAAAAAAAAAAAGCTATGTGGAAATATTCTTTCTCAAACGAAAACTATATGGAAATATATCTATATTTGAAAATGAACAATACATATCTCTACACTTGTCTAATACCTCCAATCTTGCAGTAAACTATACATTGAGAAGCTATATTGTTTTGGAAGTGGCTAAACATTTCGATTACTTCTCATTTAAATGAAGACGCATTTTGATGAACGAGTAATAATGGTTCAATTGTGAAGTTCTTTCAATAAAAAAAATACTTGAGAAGTGACAAATACTTCAACATTCCCTCAAGTGGATTCGATGTCCCGTCTGCAGCTTGAAAAGTACTAAGTATTTGAAACCTCCTCTACAAGCTGCTCAGTTCCTTGCAGCTGGAAAAGTACTTAGTATCTCAAGACTCCTCTACAAGGCTCTCAGCACCTTGCAACTGGAAAAGTAAAGACGTACGTCAAGCCTGCTTCAAGTGGCTTAAATCTTAGCAACTGGAATTTGAAGCCTCCTCTTCCTTCAAGTTGTTCAACTCACTACTCTTCGTCAAGTGGTTTAGTTCCCAACAACTGTAAAGGTATCAAGCATTTAAACAATCTTCTTCTAATTGTTCAACTCCTTGCAGCTGGAAAAGTACTAAATATTTAAACTATTCAACCCTTTCTTATTAAATCGTTCGACTCCCTGTAGCTATATAAGAGTATGAAGCATATCCACTCGCTGACACATGCGCCATCTACATCCGAAATTGTTGAGTACACACCAAGAACCAACCCACCGTAGTTCTTATTTTTTTTTTTTTTTTTTTATCACTTCCCCCTGTAGCCACCCCGCAATAAAGATTGTCTCGCCGTTTAAGCAAATGATGTTCCACCAACCATAAATATTTACGGCTTCCTTTTACTCTTTTTTTATTTTGCGCTCTTTTTCTCTTTCCTTCTATCCTTCTTCCCCTTTTTCCCTTGCACGACCTTCCGAAGGTCCTTGTTAGAACGCGTAATGAAGGGGTTTGGGGTCGTTGCCGTGGTCAAGTGATGCTGGAATTCCAAGTTTCTTTTTTTCATATATTTTCTTTATTGTTTGTTTGTTTCTATTTGCGTCATCACGAAGCCAAGGCACGAATTACCCCGTCTTGGTTTCCTTCAGATAATCGTCATTTTTTGTTTTATCATAATTAGCATCGGCGTCGTTATGATGCATCCGTTAATTCTTTTGTTTATTTATGATTATTTTTTTTTTTGGTATCACAAAGCGAGGAGGACGTGGAAGATCACGTCTATCTTTCTTACACACGTTCGTAATTTTTTTTACTTAAAAGGTTTACCGTCCTGATCATTGTGATACATGTGATACTGTACATGAAAGTATGTCTTCCACTCATGTCTTTGTAGCTATGAATATGACATAGACAATGATGCTATGGAATTAACGCTTCGAAGTAGCTATTCTTAATCGGAATATTTGTGGAATATGATTAATGCGTTTCCTTTCATTCTAGTTATGAATATGATATAAAAATGATGGTATGCACTTAATATTTCGACTTTATATTCGTTATTGGGATGATAATTGCTCGATTGTAATAAAACTATTCACGAGAGATATTTGTCCAACTGTGAGGAACATAATCTACCGACATTATCTTCGTTTCCGTCTAGATATTTCTTTTCAAGTTCCCCTTCTCACGTTATTAATGTTTATTTGCTCTGTGTTTTCACTCTTCACATGTGGGCATTCTAGTTGATATGAAATTTAGGCCAAAGGCCAAGCTCTGGGACCTGTGAGGCCATTCAGCGCTGAAATGAAAATTGGGAATAAAAGGTTTGAAAGGTGTAACAGGAGGAAAACCTCAAAGCAGTTGCATTATGAATCAAGTGTTAGGAGAGGGTGGAAAGTAAGATGAAGGAAGACAATATGAAATGAGGTACAGTAAAAGGAACGAAGTGGTTGCAGCTAGGGGCCTAAGGAAGGCACGCCGTATAGAACATTAAGTAATGCATACAGTGCACCGCATGAGGTCCACTGACGGCACTACCCCCTTACGGGGAGTTGACGGAGGATTGCCTTGTAAGTTGAAGTCATTTTAAGTGGCTCTAACAAATGTTTTGGACATTTTGAAGCCTTCTCGGGTTTATACTCCTCTGATCCTGTCCATAAGGGTCTTTAGCTGAAGAGTGAAAGAAAGAGAGGAAGAAAGAGAGAAAGGACGACGACTCTGCGTATTCACACTCGCTAACAAGATTGCCAAGAGTGCGGAAGCCATTATGCGAAGATCTACGTACGTACGTTTTCCCGGAGCGTGAAGTTAAATTGACCTTTCAGTGTTGCCAGTTCTGAATCTTCAGCCACTCCTCCCATCGCGGAAGAACGATCCTTTGTGGCTATGATGGTTCTCGGAGTCAAAAGGAAGAGTTATCTCACAAAAGGTGTCAGTAACTACATTAAAGACAGAGTTAGTTACTCAATATATCAGAATTATAATTATATTACTATTATTACTCAAAAGATGAACCCCCATTCAACATGGAAAAAGCACACAGGGGTAATTGACCTGAAATTCAAGCTTCCAAAGAATTCCAGGTTAACGACCCCTTTGGGCTACGCAGAAAGATAAGGTAGCATACAAAGTCCCTTGTGCCTATAATGACTAAAGAAGATATAACTTTGCTCACCGAGGGCGTCTGTACATTTGCCAAAAATAGAGTTAACTGACATAAGACGTCTGTGTTACACGGAGCTCCTGTGACTATAATCGATGTTACTAACTCTCACGCGAGGATTTTGATGATAAAAATGATAAACAATGTTGGTTTTATGTAACTATGTAAATGACAACCAGCTCTGTGTTTGTTAAAAGGGTAAAACCAGCTGACACAGAATCTCTGTAATGATCTAAATGGTGCAGCTGATTCACCAGGAATCTCTGTAATGATCTGAATGGTGTAGCTGATTCACCAGGAATCTCTGTAATGATCTGAATGGTGCAGGTGATTCACCAGGAATCTCTGTATTGATCTAAATGGTGCAGCTGATTCACCGGGAATCTCTGTAATGATCTAAATGGTGCAGCTGATTCACTAAGAATCTCTGTAATGATGTAAATGGTGCAGCTGATTAACTAGGAATCTCTGTAATGATCCAAATGGCGATGCTGATTCACCAGGAATCTTGTAGCTGATTCACCAGGAATCTCTGTAATGATCTGATGGTGCAGCTGACTCACCAGGAATCTCTTTAATGATCTAAATGGTAGAGCTGATTCACCAGGAATCTCTGTAATGATCGAAATGGTGCAGCTGATTCATCAGGAATCTCTGTAATGATCGAAATGGTGCAGCTGATTCACCAGGAATCTCTGGAAAGAAAGCTGGTTCACACGGGGCTCTGTGACTGCAAATTTACCCTGCGTGATCTGAAAGCAACAGCACACACATCATAATCCTAGGCAACAGTGACTAAGAAAACGACACAGTCATCTCACTCTTTCACAGTCCTCTAACACAGAGCGCCTGCGACTGCAAATAGACCGTTTCTGATCGGCGAACAACGCCTTCCCTAAGTCTACACCCTCAGCAACGAGGAAGAGGTATAATTCCCATTTAGGATATGCAAATGACGACATCTTTACCCCTTTTCACATAACGCCGAGATAACACTGGAAAGTTCAAGAGGAGGAGCATGGAAGTTTTTTTTTTTTTTTTTTTTTTTTTTTTTAAAAGGAAGGATGTGTGTTATTTAAGAAATCTCCTGAGCTCCGTGACTTATGTGGTCGACCGGACGAGAACCGTAGGGGGATCTTGGATGAATCTCATACGACACTTAACGGCGAGAGAGAGAGAGAGAGAGAGAGAGAGAGAAAGCTTGGTAAGATTAATAAGTGCATAGGTAGAAGAAGAAGGAGAAAAAGAAGGAGGAGGAGGAGGAGGAGGAGGAGGAGGAGGAGGAGGAGGAGGAGGAGGAGAGGAGAGAGAGGAGAGAGAGAGAGAGAGAGAGAGGAGAGGTGGTGGGGGAAAGGAAATTAAGGTAGGTGTATAGAGGGGAAGTAGTAAAAGAAAAAGAAGAAGCAGAAGAATAGAAAAAAAGGAGGAGGAGGAGCAGGAGGAGAGAGAGAGAGAGAGAGAGAGAGAGAGAGAGAGAGAGAGAGAGAGAGAGAGAGAGAGAGGCTACGAACCTGAACTTCTAACATCCAGAAAACAAGAGATGCCTTTGTCCCTTCCAGCGTCCAGCCTCCTCCTCCTCCTCCTCCTCCTCCAACACCCACTTCTTCTTCCTCCTCCTTTCCACCTCCTCCCATCTTCATTAAGGTTATTGGCCCCACTTACAACGAGGACCCTTTTAGGGCAAAACGATCCGTCTGCATTGCATGGCGCAACAGAGAAATTCATTTGCAATTGGAGACATTCCACTTGATTAAGAGCTGCAGTTATGGGGTTCCGTTGGGTCCCAGGTACTCGCCCTTTGGGAAAAACCGCGCGTGAAAGGCATTTGGTTATGCCGTGGGAAGATCGTATTAGAAGGAAATAATAATAATAATAATAATAATAATAATAAATAATAATAATACTGTGTTGAAAGTGATAGCTGCATTAAGTGATATAGAGTTAGAAAGAGAGATATCTATATAAACGGAATGCAGTTGATGTAAACAATCAATAATAATAATAAAATAATAATAAAATAAAATAATAACTAATAATAATTAATAATAATAAATACTGTGTTGAAAGTGATAGCTGCATTAAGTTGGATATACAGGTTAGAAAGATAGATATCTATATAAAACGGAATGCACGTTGGATTGTAAACAATAATCAATAATAATAATAATAATAATAATTAATGAATAAATAAAACTCGAAGTAATAATAACTTAATAATAAATCTGTGGTTTGAAAGTGATAGCTGCATTAATATAGAGTTAGAAAGACAGAGAAGACTATATAAACGGAATGCAGTTGATGTAAACAACAATAATAATAATAAAATAATAATAATACTGTGTTGAAAGTGATAGCTGCATTAAGTTGATATAGAGTTAGAAATACAGAGAAGACTATACAAACGGAATGCAGTTAATAATAATAATAATGTAATAATTAAAAATAATAATTCATAGTATTGCAAGTGATAGCTGCATTAAGTTAATATAGGAGTTAAAAAGATAGAGAAGACTATGCAAACGGAATGCAGTTGATGTAGATAATAATAATAATAATAATAATAATAATAATAATAATAATAATAATAATAATAATAATAATAATACATTATTATTATGATGATTATTTTCTGTTTTTTTTTTCTTCTATCACATTACTCCAATTCGACTGGGTGGTATTTAGGGGGGGGGGGGGGGGGGGGGGGGGGCGGGGTCCGGGTTGCATCCTGCCTCCTTAGGAGTCCATCACTCCTCTTACTATGTGCGCCGTTTCTAGATCACACTCTTCTGCATGAGTCCTGGAGCTACTTCAGCTCTAGTTTCTCCAGATTCCTTTTCAGGGACCTTGAGATCGTTCCTAGTGTTATTATTATTATTATTATTATTATTATTATTATTATTATTATTATATTATTAACCAAACAAAACTTCTTTCAGTTTTCTTCTGAAGATTGAAAAAGAAACCCACAAACAACAAATTCAATTATCAACTTGTTTGTACATTCTAAGTAATTTGACAGTTTAGTTTTTACTCCACACTAATGTAAAATACTTAGAAGTAAAAACACAGTTTATAAATTGAATTTGTGGGTTGTTTCTTTTTCAAGTTATTAGTTATTATTATATTAGTTATCGTTATCTAATAAAAGAATAAATCCATCAGATAATCAATCATTCACAGACCGTAGATCGGACGAGTCGGTGAAAACATGTCAGTATTCAGTTACTATAACAATCACTCCCTATATCTTTACAATTAGAGTTCACGTTACTATTCCCGTTACTACTGCCTTTTATATTACTCCCTGTGGATTCACGGATAAGATTTGTATTATCATCATATTGACGGCAAATCTATTATTAGCGATCTTATGAATATTATCTGTATTTTCTATGGCTGTCGAGTCACACCTCATAGCTTATATATATTAATAATAATTTCAAATGTGCATGAAATCAGAACGAGATGAATTAGACTTGAATGCATTGAACACCAAATTACCTCCGTTAGTATCTAATATTTTATATATTAAATTATAAGTACAGTATAATGACTATTGTTCAATGGTGATATTGCAGAATGGTCAAATCACCACAAGACGATGAAAAATCTACATTTGTATTTTGTGGTGATATAGTTGATTGATTGGTTGAATTATCATTTACAGGTCTTGCAGTTACGATAACTATATTCACTACAGCGTTAGTAGCTTTATCAGTCACGTTAAACAACATGAGAGACTGGTCGGTGCTTGGTTGGGTACCATCAACGAAAACCAGGCTACGCTGACACGTATGCTCAAGTGACAATCTATGTAAAATAAAAATCTGGAAACTTACAACAGACTGTAGGGGACCGTTGCGAGTGGCAGTGGGACACATCAGGGTTCGAGAACCCTCCAAGATAGCAAGTGATTGTAATTGCCTCGAGTAATTGCAAGGAATAACCGTCATTAACCTCTGTTCGAGAGAGATTAGGGATGAAAAATCACGCTCGTCGGTTACTTCGGGATAAGTGGTTTAAGTGATGCCACCTCATTTAAATGCAGCTCAAACTCAGGGTTCCAAAAAAAATTATATTCAATCATGGATGATATCGTGTGAACAAAGAGAGAGAGAGAGCGAGAGAGAGCGAGCGAGAGAGAGAACTTGTTAGACAGGTACTGGACAAACTCAAACGTAACAGAGAAAGGGAGAGTGCGGAAAGATTAAAAGCAGGATTAAACGAGAGAGAGAGAGAGAGAGAGAGAGAGAGAGAGAGACTGACTGACAGATGAGGGCTGTGCGTTAGATTGAGATGAGAGAGAGAGAGAGAGAGATGAGTGAGAGAGAGAGAGAGAGAGTACCGACTGACAGGATAGGGCTGTGCGTTACGATTGAAACGACAGAGAGAGAGAGAGAGAGAGAGAGAGACAGACTGACAGGATAGAGCTGTGCGTTACGATTGGAAACGAGAGAGAGAGAGAGAGAGAGAGAGAGGCTAAGGACTCGGGTGAGAAAACATGAAGTGAATTCAGAATGCAATCAATGGAAGCGAAACGGAAAAAAAAACTTTTTAAATTGTTTGCAAGATAAGATTCGCGAGTTTAAAAGAAAATCGGAAAACGAAGAGAGAGAAGAGATTACAGTCTGCCATTCCTGATCCCAAGATTAAGTAAAGGCTTATAAAAAAAGATTAAACTGAGAGAGAGAGAGAGAGAGAGAGAGAGAGAGAGAGAGAGAGAGAGGAAACTTTTTTTTATCTTTAATCGTTTGAAGAATGGAAAGATATTAAAGATGAAAAGAAGAGAGAAGAGAGAGAGAGAGAGAGAGAGAGAGAGAGAGAGAGAGAGAATTTTTTTTATCTTTAGTTGTTTGAAGAATGGAAATATATTAAAGATGAAAAGAAACTGCAATAGGGAGAGATGACGAGAAGAGAGAGAGAGAGACGAGACGGAGAGAGAGAGAGAGAGGAGAGGAAAGGAGAATTTTTTGTTTTGTTCATCTTTAATCACTTGAAGAATGGACACATTAAAAATAAAAACAAACTGGAAAGGAGAGAGAGAGAGAGAGAGGAGAGAGAGAGAGAGAGAGAAGAGAGAGAGAGAGAGTGGAAGCTTTTTTTTATCTTTAATCGTTTCAAAAATGGAAAGCTTAAAAATGAAAATAAACTGCACAGGTGAGAGAAGGAGAAGGGGGAAAAGAGGGAGAGAGAGAGAGAGAGAGAGAAGAGAGACGATGGAAGAAGGAGTACACTTTTTTTATCTTTATCGTTTCAAAAATGGAAACGTTAAAAAAAATGAAAATAAACTGCACATTTTTTGAGGAGAGAGAGAGAGAGAGAGAGAGAGAGAGAGAGTACGCCCCTTTATTTTCAATCGTGGTACGAAAACTTAGATTATACAAAAGTCAAGAGATTAAACAGAGAGAGAGAGAGAGAGAGAGAGAGAGAGAGAGAGAGAGAGAAATTATTTATAAAAAAAATACTTTAAACTAATAAAGTTATTAAACGCGATCATCGCAGGTCGGAACCAGACGGTACGCAAGCACCATTACGGTACAAAGGGACCGTCGTAAACTACCGCTGTGCAAAGGAGAGGGTACAAAGCCATTGTACCATAATAAAAGCTTCCTATGATGAGCATCTGGAGTAATGATAAGCCGCCTTAAGTAGCCTGGATTTTAATATAGTGAATGAAATTACGCGTAGCCATGAGAGGAGGGGCGGGGGGGGAGATCTTAAATGATCTCCAACATAGCTGGTAATCATTGCTTTCGGAAATTTTGATTATCTCTGATCATACGAGAAGAGGCGGGAATTGCTGGTAGTTTGTTAACCACAATATCCAACAGTAACGACACAGTTATCATCATTTTGATCAACTCTGCCGTTCTGTCTGTCTGTTCACACAGCATAGAAACACACTATACATATATATACATACAAATACATGATATACATACTTTATATACTTATATATTCACACCAATAATTATAGTATTTACATTATATGAGGTACATACACATTAATATTACAGTATCTGCACATATATCATACACGTATATTATTATATAGCATTATATAATATTATATATATATTATATATATATATTAATAACTTGGTAAATATTCAGATCTATATATTATTAATATCGTCAGATAAATAATGTATATCTATATATATATATATTAATATGATCTATTTCTAGATATATATATATATATATATAGATATAGATATATGATATGATATATATATATATATATATATATATATTATATATAATATATATATATATTATCTATATCTATATCTATATCTATATCTATATATATATAAGATATAGATATATATATCTATATCTATCTATCTATTAATATAGATATATCTAGATATATATAGATAGATATCTATATATCTATAGATATATAATATATATATATATATATATATATATATATCCTATATCTATCTATCTATATATATATATTCTATCTATATATATCTATATCTATCTATATATATAGATATATATAGATAGATATATATAATATTATACTGAACACAACAAAAGAAAAGCAGGGAAAGAAATATGAACAGCTGTTCCTTTCAAACTGAAAAAATCCAACACGAGAATGCTATTACTGTGGCAAAGCTTCAAGCAATAAACTCAGAACTCCTGTCAGGAAAAAAAAAGCTTAAGAAATGGAATAAATTTGCGATATCTAAAACTGAGCCACAAAGGGGATAGAGAGAGAGAGAGAGAGAGAGAGAGAGAGAGAGAGAGAGAGAGAGAGAGAGAGAGAGAGAGAGCACAGGTGCAGGACAAAAAGACAGTTTTATTCGATTCTGGCTTTAACCATTCTTCTTGGGCTTATTGTATTATTTCAACAGACTGTATGATATTTTGAAAAGGAATTTTTTTTTTCTAAACTCCTTTTCAGTTTCATAACTGAAAACAGAAGACGACGAGACAAACAACTATTACTAATCCCAAATGTAAGATCAACAAACGTCTGAGGATAACGTTATTTTGACACAAGGAATTAAGGAGAGAACGTTTTCCTGGTTAAAATTCTAGAAAGACTTACGTCGAGGAGAGAGATATTGCAAGACTCAACCCAGTCTTCAGAAATCCTATGTTCTTATCTTTTATCTTTTAATGTCTCCAATTCACGAGAAGGGGCTCATGACCAATAAAGTGTTTCAAGTTCCTTAACGAGGTCAGTTTCGTGTATGAAGTCAATCACTTTTTTTAAGTTTTCTTTCTGAGCAGAATTTCTGTTCTTAAATCTGCCGTAGATTATAGCACGTTTTAATTCATTTGATTCGCTGAATTTAGAAGCCATATATATCTATTCAATCATTTTGTGCTTTCTACTTATAACTGAGAATATATAAACGTGTTTAATTTGCGTCCTTTTTATTTGATCCTGTTTGTGAATATGAGTAATTACGAGTATTAATTACGAAGACCACTTCACATTTAGGAATATAATGTTTGCAACTTACACGTCAGTGGAAAATCTTGCGCGCGTCTCGAGTAAGCTGGAGGTCGGGTCACGTCTTGTTGATCAAAAGCTCAAAATGTTAAAATAAAAAAAAAAGGATTTGCTTTTCCATGTGATTCCGATGTAAGCCAGCTCTTATGAAGAATGTTTAATAGTGAGTTTTGGGATTTTACTAAGGATGTTTGTATACTAATTTTTTCTATTAATGAACAATTATTTATCTGTTTAAAACATGAACAATAAAATGAAACAACAATAAAAACGAAAGTAATTACAAGATATAACTAGTATAGCTCCGTCGAAGCCATTCAAATTACGGCCGATTGTATCTCAATGACGAAAATCCACATTCCTATTGCGTAGGTCAAGAATTGGCTGGACCTTAACAATTATATTCATTTGGCGATAATCCGACACGATTAGTTTTTGGAACAAATCAGCTCAGAGCTGAGTTAGGTAGTGTGGCAACGCATCAACTCCTATACGATTTCTGGTCAAGTTGATCATGCCGAGACGATGTAGGGCTATCGCAACAGGTGGGTGGACCAATAACAGTTGTAGTACATAGTAGCATCGAGTGATTTAGGTTCATTTCCATTTAAACGAAGACTATTTCACCTATTGTTATTATTGCTATTAAATAACGAGCTTGACCTTCGAGAAAGCACATCAAAGAACCAGGTGAGCTTTCCAATTCTTCATCATGCGAGTTACAGTTACAGATCCGCTCGGCGCGCGTGCGCGGGCGCATAAAAATCGAAATACCTAGCGAATGGGATAATGAACCTTTGCTATATTTGGATTAATTGCTCATATCAGCGATTAGTCGCAGGCAATAAAAAACAAGGCTTCTTTTCATTAGTATTCTTTAAAGAATAAGATTGTGGCCAGATTTGGTGTCGTTTCCGTTATAAAGAATTTCTGGACATTTGACGGAAAATCTGTAAATACATCTTAAGAATTATTTTTTGATAATTTTTAAAATTTAATTATTGCTCGTTATCACTTAAATATTCAGTTTATAAAGTAATTGTACAGCTTTTTATCAGTTTGAGAGGTTATGAACCTCGCCACTTGAACAACAGCGCATGATTATTGTTGCAAGTTTCAACAAAGTTATTTCTTTTTTAATCGTATTTTATGAAAATGTATATTAGCTAACTCCATATTTATTCCGCCTCTTACACCAGGTTTTGGGACAAAGAAAATTAACCTCCCAAACTTTCCTCTGGATTTCATTGCTCATGTGAGACTTAAAACTTGTCTTCTTGTGTCTGAGTGCCCACACTACTGGTGTTTGAGTGCCCACACTACCGAGCTATACACGGATTTGTTGAAAGAGAGCAAAGCTATTCTCTTTTAACTTCTATGACTATTGAGGATTATTTATCCCCCAACGTTATTCTCACTGTGAGCATGACTAAAAAAAATGTTAATTGCCTTTTAGAATCTGTATTTGGTCAAACACATCTCAAAACATAGGCGCATAAATGCTACCTTGCCCACATGCGAATATGTAAATTACATGTGTGTGCGTGTGTGTGTGTGTGTATCTATATATATGACTATGACATATAGTATGTGGGTTGTTTAAGGAAGAAGTCGTATCTATAAAGCCTTTGGAAGCAAAGGAGGCAAAGGTGTATTCAAAGGTGTATTTAGCATACATGAAATTTGAGAAATAATATGATAAGATTGACAGGATGTCATGTACAGTGTAAAAGGCTTTGCTGAGGCAACTCAAAACGTTTATTATAAAGGGGAGACTCTATCACAACCAGCAGAAGTGAGAGATGTTGAGTGGACTTAAAACTTGGTCTAAGACCGTGGCTCTTAACCTTTTTATTACCAAGCCCCTCTAAGAGTTGATCCTTTTTTCACGCCCCCCTTGCATCTATGAGTAAAATTCCCTCCCAGATTTAAAGGAAAAAAAAAAATGACGCGAAGGATTTTCGAGGGACAGGGAGGGAGGTCAATAATTACACAACAGGGTGAGCCCAACGAGCCTAACTAGAGTAGTAGACTCTAGGAAAGTAACGTTATAAAGCGATACTTTTGCATTTTTTTTTCAGGAACTTCTGAATATTAGTTCCTCACTCTTGTCAAGAGAATAACGAATGTGATTAGAGATTTTTTTATTTTTCCCTGGGGTTTGCGCCTCCCCTGGAAATTGCTGATGTCCCCCTTGTGGGGGCCGCTCCCAGGTTAAGAACCATTGGTCTAAGACTAGGGCTGCAAGTTTTCAAACGCTGACATCACCAACACATCGGGCAGCAGCAAACTTCTAAACACTCCCTTGACTTCAGTAGATCAACCTTAAGAGTATTCAAAAGGCCTCAATAGGTCGAACTTTAAGTTTCTGAAACCCTCCAATGGCATTACCAATCAAACGGTGACTTTTAAAACGTGTAATGGAGTCAACGACTCGTACTGTAAGGTATTAGGTTACTGAAAGTCGTCAAACGGTGACTTTTAAAACGTGTAATGGAGTCAACGGCTCGTACTGTAAGGTATTAGGTTACCGAAAGTCGTCAAACCGGTGGGACTTTTAAAAAACGTTTGTAATTGGAGTCAAACGGACTCGTACTGTAAGATATTAGGTTACTCAAAGTCGTCAATTAAACTCGAGGCTTCCGATTTTGTAAGGGTACCAACAGATTAAGCAACCAGACTTAGATAAGCCCTTCAGATCGACAATTCAAGCTGTGAGCTTCTAGTAAATCATTCCACATGCATCTGCTGGTGAAGCAACGAATGTCTTACTAAGCCTTTTCATGAGAGCAATTCCACAAAGAAAACTATCTCTCTCTCTCTCTCTCTCTCTATCTCTCTCTCTATCTCTCTCTCTCTCTCTCTCTCTCTCTCTCTCTCTCTCTCTCTTTCTATACATATCTCTCTTTCTATACATATCTCTCTTTCTTTCTATACACATCTCTCTCTCTCTCTCTCTCTATACATATCTCTCTTTCTATACATCTCTCTCTCTCTCTCTCTCTCTCTCTCTCTCTCTCTCTCTACTATCTCTCTATACATCTCTCTCTCTCTCGTCTCTCTCTCTCTCTCTCTTCGTCTCTCTCTCTATAACATACTCTCTTTCTTTTTATACATATCTATTCTCTCTCCTCCCTCTCTCTTCTTTCTATACATATCTCTCTTTCTATACATCTCTCTCTCTCTCTCTCTCTCTATACATATCTCTCTTTCTTTTATACATATCTATCTCTCTCTCCCTCTCTCTCTTTCTATACATATCTCTCTTTCTATACATATCTATCTCTCTCTCCTCTCATACATATAAGAGAGAGAGAGAGAGAGAGAGAGAGAGAGAGAGAGAGAGAGACCAGCCTTAAAGACCAAAAGACAAACGGCGAAAAATCCTTTTATCAGTCCGTGGAAATACCCCGACTGTTCAAGTCCGAGTTTTCCTCAGGTGTGTTAAATTCTCATTTATCATCGTCCCCTCTTCTTCCCCTGTCACAAAGGGGTCAGGGAAGACTCCGCAAAGAAAGGTAATAAGGCCATCTGTCAGGGGGAAATTATGGGGCTAAGCTGAAGGAAGGGAAGCAAAGAGAGAGAGAATCCTGATCTCCTGGAAGCCGCCTTTTATGCTTCTTGATTTCAAAAACAAGATCCTCGGTCCTTTTTTTCTTCTTTTTCTTCTTCTTGGTACACAAGGAAATAGATTTAAAAATCCTAGCCATGAATCTTTGAGCGATAAACGGTAGGTGGTTCTGAAGAATTTTCCTTTGCTTTGTTCATTTCCTCTTAAAAATCGATTGCCGGTAATCATCGTCATTCCTTGTTTTATTTTCGATTTTTTTTTTTTAGATTTACTTTTTTTTCTTGCTAGGAAGAATGTCGATAAAGTGGGAAAAAATCGTCGAATTCCTCATTTTGTTTTTATTGCAGTCACTGGATGCTTCCTCCACATCCAGTACGGATTATGTTGTTTGAATTACCTCAAGTTCATTATATTGCTTAAATTACTGAGCTCTGATTTTGCTAAATGGAACTTTCCATCTTCATTGCTTCTTTTCTAGACGGGAAATATCGACGAGAATTATCGGGAAATGTTAACGGGAGTTGGCGGGAAACATTGACGGGAGTTGGCGGGAAATACTGACAGCAGATTGCAGGAAACACTGACGGGAGTTGGAAGGGAAATATTGACGGCAGTTGGCGGGAAATACCGACAGGAGATCGATGGAAGCATTG
The DNA here is from genome assembly GCF_015104395.2 of Macrobrachium nipponense. Taxonomy (NCBI): domain Eukaryota; kingdom Metazoa; phylum Arthropoda; class Malacostraca; order Decapoda; family Palaemonidae; genus Macrobrachium; species Macrobrachium nipponense. The sequence goes on along the minus strand of NC_087205.1, from coordinate 2,418,206 downwards.
ACAGAAGTTGGCGGGAAATGTTAACGGGAGTTGGCGGGAAACATTGACGGGAGTTGGCGGGAAATACTGACAGGAGATCGCGGGAAACATTGACGGGAGTTGGCGGGAAATGTTAACGGGAGTTGGCGGGAAATATTGACGGCAGTTGGCGGGAAACACTGACGGGAGTTGGCGGGAAATACTGACGGAAATTATCCGGAAATGTTAACTGGAGTTGGCGGGAAATACTGACACAGATCGTAGGAAACACTGACGGGAGCTGACGGGAAATAATGACAAGAAATCGTGGGGAAATATTGACGGGAGCTGGCGGGAGATATTGACGTGATCTGGCGGGAAATATTGACGGGAGTTGGAGGGAAATACTGACAGCAGATCGCAGGAAACACTGACGGGAGCTGGCGGGAAATATTGACGGGAATTGGCAGGAAATATTGAGAGCAATTAGCGAGAAATTGTAGTCGGGATATATCTATGGGAGGTTTTAACGGGGGCAGGTGTGAAATGTCGACGTGAGTTGCCTGTGTAAAATCATAGCCTCGAGCGGCGCTAAGGGTGAGGATATTGACCATTTACAGACTCTCCGTGTTCACGTCTAACCTCTTGCCAGAGGGCTACGCAAAATACTGAAGTTCTTCTGCTTTTTATTATTCAATTTAGATCGTTCTTTCCTCACCCATCCATTCTGGTTTCTTATATATCCATAATATGAGATACTTACGTATGAAGGGATTATTCTATCCATGATTACTGTCACTACTTCGGCTGTTACGAAATGTAAGTGTTGTTTTTGTGAAAGAATACGAGACTATCATTATTATTACTACTACCCCTACTACGGACGGATGAGTCAGACATTGTCCAAAGGAAAATGTAACCCTTTGCTGATGTTTTTGACAGCGGGCAAAATAATGTGAAACTCATCGTGCCTCATTCCTGTTTTCTTGAAGCTAAACTGACTCATTTTGTTTTTCGGTTAACTGACACTAGAAATCATTCACTTGACCCTTTAAGAATATTACCCAGCTCTCTAAGTTCTGTTATTTTGCTAAGCTAGCTAGAGGGTTTTTTTTTATATATTGGAGGACTGTAATGCTACTCCATTAGCTAAATATGAGAGTAATAACTCATGCCCTGATGATAATCACCCAGCTTCGATAACACGTATTACTGAGCGCCAGTTAGCAAAACGTGTCTATGCTGTAAATAACCATCCGTTTCCTAGTTCACAGTTCCACTCTCACGAAGTTCTTATTGACTGTTTTGCGCGTCTTGTAGTTTCCAGCGTTCAACAGAAAGCCCTAGATTCTGGTCACGGAGTTCATATGACAAGTCTAGACTGTAGAGGTGCTTTCGACGTTATTCATCATGCTGTCCTAGTTTTCAAACTTGGGCGGAATAGAGTTTGACGAGCATTGGTATCATCAATAAACTAATATCTTGCAAAGAATAGTTGCTGATGGGGCCTGAAGTGCCCAGTGAAAGGAATTCCAGATATTAAATTATATAGACTAGAGAAAGTTTTGCCCAGGGTATAAGTTCGTAGCTTATGCTGATGATGCAAAATTCTTTGCATTGGTCCCATCTCCTGATTGTTGACTCGTGATTACAGATTTGAATACAGATACAGACTATTTCATGGTGCAAATTATGGGAAATGAAATTAAACCCTAACAAAACTCAAAAGTATTTTTGTTAGTACGCCTAGGACATTGACCCCTATCATCCAGATCTCTTCAATAACAATATTCCTTTAAATGCTTGCAACTCATTTAAAATTCTAGGTTTCACGCTTGACTGCAATTTCAAAGTTGTACCAGAATATCGAGTCCATCTCTTCTCCAACTGAACAAAAGACTGGCACACTGAAACATTCAAGGTTTTTGAAGACGTGTCTATCACGGGGAAATGTGTTAAGAGTTTTTATTCTGCCGTACTCAGGAAATGTAATTCTCCTGTTTGGAGAATTATATTTCCTGCAGTCGACTCATTTCTCGAATGTTAGAAGAAAAAACTCGACTTCCATTAAAAGTCTTGTTTTGGATATTAGCAGTAATCTCCGGCACTATATGTTTTTTTAAATTAAATCTTTCTTTGAGTTCAGATATTCAAATACAATACGATGCACGAGTAGTTCATTCTAAATGTCTTTCTGGACTTTACTTTTCTAAAGATCGATGCCAGACAGTTCTAGATGTTTTGTTCTAGTTGTGACTAGATTCTGATAAGGCTTTATTCATTTTGTTAGATCCTTAGAACTTTATGGATTTAAACTAGACGTAAGTAAATTTTCATGGAGCAGGCTTACGTGAGCCTAGTGACAAATTTCCAATTATTTTATCTCGCTGGTTTTTCTCTTATGAAGTTTATTTTTCACTTGTAATATTTTTCTTTCTGTAATACGCGACTTTCCGTGATGGACCCTTTGCTCCTAGAGCACCCCGTAAATAATTACAACTTTAGCATCCTACTTTTCATACTGAGAATGCAGCATAGCTGATGAGAACGATAATACTTAGTTTTTGGGATTCTTGTGTATGTGAAAATACCACGTTCAACGTTCAACGAAGGAAACAAGAAACTCCCAGTGCGACGGCGACGCACCGTCTGCTTCGGCTGCAAGCATTTCGGACAAATACCGAGACAAAAAACCCGAAATAAACAAACCGAAGAAGAGCCACGGGAAGGAAACTGGTACCCGGTACAACGCGACGCCCAAAGGGCCAAACGTATAAAATAGAAAGTCACGCTGGCGTGATAAGTAGACTTCCTTATTTCTTACGACGACTCGGTGTAAACACTACAAGTGCAAAAGTCCCACAAAATCACATCTTGGCGTTGGTTAAGAGTCCCTCCCTTCCCCCTCTCACACCAACCCCCTCCCTCCCTCCCTCTTAAGTCCCAGACCCCCCGAAAAACCTCCCAACCCCTACCGCCACTCCCACCCCTCCCTCCGAAGTCCTAGCCCAACCCCCAACCCCGAAAAAAAAAACCTGCCTCGATACACACACACGTGCCTACCAGGTAATGATAGTCATTTGCGAGCAGACAGGTGTGTTTTCCATAACAAGGTGGAAAAAAGAAGCGGGGGCGGGGGGGGGGGGGGGGGGGGGGGGGGGGGGGGGGGGGGGAGGTGGGGCGGAGGAGGAGAGTGATCAAGGATTTTCTTCCAAGTTACCCCAACGGTGACAACGATAACGATTAGTTGCTCAAGATTGCTTATATATGTAGGACAGCGCGGTCTATACTAGGGGCGCTGTTGGCCTGGAAGCCTATGGTTCCTCTTCCAGGAAAATTGCTCGGAAAATTGTCTTGGAAAAGAGAGCGACGCCAGACGACGAGAACGATCAGGGTGAGACGACAATAAGGAGAGGAATGAGAACTACAAGTATAGGATGTAGGGGAAGAGAAAAGGATGAAGAGAAACAGACAGGAAATGGAAGGTGGCAAGGAAAAAAATCAGTAGAAGGATGGTTGATTTATGATAGGGAAGTATAAAGATGAAGGAACAGAGGAAATGAAGAGTGATGGAAATTTAAGTAGCATACATAAGCTGTCAAGAGGGAGATAAAAAAAAAACGGTATCAAGGATAAGACAATAATGGATATGAATATGCAAAGAAGATAGAGGAGTTAGAAGCGAACGTGAACTAAATAGAAAAGGAGGCTCGAGAGAGAAAAAAAGAATAAAAGGGAGGCACGAACAAAGAAAAGATAAAAAGAATAAAGATGAAGGAACCAAGGAATGCAGGACTGAAATGAGATAAATGCATGAGAGAAAACCGAGAAAAGAATAATGGAAGTAAAGGGAAAAGAAAGAATGTAAATAAAAAAAAACGTTTGGAAAGACAAATCGGAGATATATAAGAGAAGGGAATATAATCGAGATGACAAAAGAATGAAAATGAAAAAAAAAACAAAAAACAAAAACAAAGCGCAGAGAGTGACGGAAAAAGAATATGAGGATACAAACTTAGAGAGAGAGAGAGAGAGAGAGAGAGAGAGAGAGAGACTTAACAATGTCAAGGACTAAGCAATTGCAGAATTTTTCCCGGCGTGTGTGTTTATGCTCCATAAATCATGAATGCAGGGATCTCCCCGGACGCGCAGTATATATCCACCCTGTGGTAAAAATATAATACCACATTTTATCATGTAAGGATTTGGCATAATAACATAAACCTCACGAAATCCTTGATAAAATCATAAGTATGAGATTAAAGCCATTCATTGAATTATGGCCACTGTCGTTGTTTATTCCTCGACGAGATCTTCCATTGTTACAAGATGTGAAGCAAACTTTGCAGGTACACAAACTTTTCAAATGGAAGGAAGCGTTAACGGAAAAAATGAATGGTTAAGAGGATAACATGAGAATGGTAAAAGACAATGCAAGTGATATGAATCTGGGAAAAAGAAGGCAAAATTGTGTAAAAAAAAAAAATAGAATAAAAAAAAGGGAAGGACGGACCAGGGATAGAAACTAGTTGACCGACACCATAGCAAATGGAGTTGAATGAATGATATCATAATAAGGAAAAGTAACGGAATCAATCGGTGTTATACGGTACATTTAATTGATCAGATGCCTTCTAAGCTCCGGTTTAGGCTGCCAGCTCTTTTCACTGCCACTATAAATCAGATATCTCTCTGAATTAATAGATTAATTTGTACTACTAAGCTTTTGGATTTCTCTTGTTGCTTTTGTCTACCCATGACTTCAATGTTACCCTTCCCTTCCCCTCGTGTCCCTCAAGTCCTGGGCATAATATGGCATTCGGCTGCCTGTTCCGTCGGCCTCTACAGTTCGCAATTAAAAAGAAGTTAATTTAACTCGATAATAATTTTGTAAAATGTTTGAATATACAGTATATACAATCAACAATAAATAGCTCTAAATAATGATGAACATTTTGTACTTAGCAAAAAATAAATAATGTATTACAAATAAATTATGGGTGTAAATGTAACAAAAAATAAATAAGTTTCACTGCACCTTAAAGCCAGGGAATTTGAACTCAAAATTGCGAAAGGATATTGCATAGAATCTACAGCACAACCAACGGCATACACCTACACACTAAAACACACACACACACACACAAGAAAATACAGCAAGTCACTTTCGGAATCCAAACCTTAAAAAGAATCCTCATCATAGCATTCGAACAAGTACACACACGCACGCGCGGACTCTCAGAGAGAGAGACGCCGCTTACACAGGAGCCATTAGTCTTCGAAAAACATTCCTGGGATCTGCTTCTAGGTTACAGGCGACCACACACGCACTTCCGGACGATCGCTTGTGAGGAACCAACCCGGTTAGTTCCCGTGAGCTACGTCGGACGGGATTACGTGGAAACCACACTAGACTCATTTCAGTTCCGTCTGGCCCCGAAAAGGTATAAACAAACCAGACACAAAACACATAAATAACAGCTTTCTATTTTTCTGTGCGACACTAATCATTCATATTAATATATATATATATATATATATATATATATATATATAATATGATACATATATATATACACGTCATTAAGCCACAAATGTCCTTTGATATCTAATTCGCTCTACCTGAGAATTTTCAGTTAGCATATATGAAAATAATTAATTCTGAGGTAGAGCGAATTAGATATTAAAGGACATTTGTAGCTTAATGCTTGTATATGAATCAGGGCGATGTGATCAGACTCATACACACACACACACACACACACACACACACACACACACACACACATATATATATATATTATATATATATATATATATATATGTGTGTGTGTGTGTGTGTGTGTGTGTTTGTGTATATATAATATATATATATATATATACTATGAAAACTATAGTCTGTTTTCTTTTGGAACTGACGGCGAATGTCTGCAGTAACACCGTTTAAGCTAATCTTAGATGGCATTAACTCATTCCATTGAGACTATCGGCAAGTGGAGACTCGCTGACGAAAAATCATGTCCTTTAACTTGTTTGACTTTCGTGGAGCACATTATACTTTGCTTTTTTTTGTCTCGTTAATTAGGAAATCTATTAAAGAAGAGGGTGCTAGTGAGATCTCTATGTACTAGATACGATAATAGAGCATTTAAAAACCCAGATAGATGCCTGGATGGTTTCAGGTCAAAATGAAACTATATTACTTGGAATTAATTCTAAAATTAATTTTAAAAGAATTCATTTAAAAATTAATTTTAAACGTATTAATTTTAAGATTAATTTCAAACTATGTCTCTTGCATAACTCAACGGGGTGGTTATGGTGATGTTGTATTTAGGGGAAATTTAGTTTGTTCCCCCAAAGCTCAAGGATTCCTTTAAATACTTGTTTGCAGCTATGGTTCACACTGACAAACGCCGATTGCCTTAAGTGTTATAACAATAAAACTGAACACTTATCGTGGAACTGACGGAACAGTATGAAGGTAAGAACTGTCCTGGAGCTGGAACGAAGGTTCCTCGATTTTTATTATTATTGGTATTTTATTTGTATTTCTATTCATATTATTGTTATTCTTATTATTGTTAGTTTTCTTTTGTATTATCAATTTTGTACATAACGTATGTGGTGGTCACAGGTTACAATATAGAAATGGACTCTCTCTCTCTCTCTCTCTCTCTCTCTCTCTCTCTCTCTCTCTCTCATATATTCTATATAAGACGTAAGAATCTATAAATACTTATGAATAACAAGGACTGGAGTATTTGCGGCGGATAAAACAACCCAGGTGTCGAATTGAGTCGCCTTATGGGTACCATATAACCGATGTTCTTAAGACCATGTCTGTTTTGTTTTAGTTTTAGTACAATATATGTGTAATTGAAATTCATTTAGTTTGTATAAGAGATTGTACAAAATCTACTGTACTTAATTTTGTAATTTGACCAAAATACTCTTTCGTAAAATTCATATTATTTTGTATTGTGGTCAATAAAAATATCTATCTATCTATCTATCTATCTGTGGCTTGAACTTCCACACTCCGAATTCTGATCTCCCTCGCACAGCTCTTACCCTTATTTACTTCTCCTCTTTTACTCGTTAGTTTTTGATAATTGATTGGCTTGTTAAATGTTTGTAATTGCATATAAGTTTAATGAGTGTTTCTTGTAAACGTAGTAGTATTATATGTTGCATTACAGTGATTAATGCGGTTTTGATTGCTACTTGGATTTAGCCATGTAACTTATAACCCGTTGAGTTATTTGTTAACACTTTCTTTGAGATTTTGATTTCCTCTCATTTAGGTTCTCTTAAAATAACAACAACAACAACAACAATAATAATGATAACAACAACAACAACAACAACAACAACAACAACAACAACAATAATAATAATAATAATAATAATAATAATAATAATAATAATAATAATAATAATAATAATAATAATAATAATAACAGAAATAAAGAAATAATTTTTTTTCTGTCTAACTGAGGTGTTGACAATTACATATTCGGAACTTGGATACAAATATAAACAGTGACTATTAGTTGATCAACATCAGTGCATTTAAAATATTATTCTAAAGAATTGCCAGTGATGGTATTATCATCAAAGTAGACAAAAACACGACAACACGGTAAAAAGAAAATAAGACATAATGAAATATATTGAACTCTCCCAGCTTTTCAGTCTTTACGTAAAACTGCGAATAATGAAACAATAAGAAGAGACGACAAAACGAAGGAATAAATGTAGCATAAATACAAGAAAAAAGGGGAAAAAAAGAGCCCTCTGTGTCATGTGAACTGGGCATCGTGGAAAGAAGCTTAAATGTGTATAAGCTTAACCTTAATAGGATTAACCTACTTCTTTGTTGGGTATTTTCTTTAAAAAAAAAAAGGAAAAAAAAAGGCTCGGAATAAAATTTTTATATTTTTGGAAATTCTGTTGCTTTTCTCATTGCTATTTTCAACATTTGTAGAAATATATACGAGGGCAGGTAAGCGCACGTAATGCATCTATCTATACATATTTTTACACACATATATATGTATATAGTAGATTAATAGATAGATAGATAGGTATAAGTTTATATTGATAAACTTTTGTTTTGGTGTATGAAACCCTCACGTTGTGGAACTTACCTACAAAGTATCGTTATTCAAAATTAAGTAGCTAAAGTAAAGTGAGAGAGAGAGAGAGAGAGAGAGAGAGAGAGAGAGAGAGAGAGAGAGAGAGAGAGAGAGAGAGAGAGAGAGAGATACGAAAAACTAAAATGAAAACGATTAATATTTAAAAAAATGCACAATGAAATTTTTAAAATATTTTTTTATGCTATTGTTTAGTGCGAGACGGAGAGAGAGAGAAGAGAGCGAAATAAAGAGAGATGAGAGTAGAGATAGAGAGAAACGAAAACTAAATGAAAACGATTAATATTTAAAAAAAACAAATGCTAAAAAACAAAAAAATTTTTTAAAAATTTTTTTTTTATGCTATTGTTAGTGGAGAGAGAGAGAGAGAGAGAGAGAGAGAGAGAGAGAGAGAGAGAGATGCGAAAAACTATTATGAAAACGATAAATATTTTGAAAAAAAGCTTGATGAAATGAAGAAAAAAAGGCTTATGCTATTGGTAGTGAGAGAGAGAGAGAGAGAGAGAGAGAGAGAGAGAGAGAGAGAGAGAGAGAGAGACGAACAACTATAATGAAAGCTAATAATATTTTGAAAAAAGGTTTAGTGAAATGAATTTTTTTTATGCTATTGTTAGTGGAGAGAGAGAGAGAGAGAGAGAGAGAGAGAGAGAGAGAGAGACGAAGAACTATAAATGAAAACGATTATTTAGAAAAAAAGTTTAATGAAATGAAAAGAATTATGAGAGAGAGAGAGAGAGAGAGAGAGAGAGAGAGAGAGAGAGAGAGAGAGAGATAATAAACTTAAGAAAAAAACCTATCGAAAGAACCCCTAAAAATTCATATAGTTATACGTCCCACCGGGAGACGTGACAAAAAAAAAAAAAAAAAAAAAAAAAGGAAAAAAATGTGCTACAGCAATTAGTAAACCTCTCGTACCCCTGGACTAGTAAATCACCAACATAGACCTGAAAGGCAAACCACAGGAATATATAAGCCTCTATTCACCCTCGAGGCGTTTGCGCGTAATGACGATCCCAGAGCCTGGAGCCTCAGGCCGAAGACATCACTAATTCTCCATCAGATTTCTCCTTTCTTATGAGGGTGCGGATCACTAATAGTTTTTCTGTACGCCTACCTTGTAAGGAGAAGGCTGTAGGCGGGAGTAAATGAGAGAGAGAGAGAGAGAGAGAGAGAGAGAGAGAGAGAGAGAGAGAGAGAGAGAGATTCTGTAGATTCAAGAGTATTTCTGTACGCCTACCTTGCAACGAAAAGACTGGAGGTAGTGCTAAATAAAGAATCTTTGGGTAGCAAAGGAGAGAGAGAGAGAGAGAGAGAGAGATTCTCTCAAATCACTTAGATTTATTGATTAGATATTTCAAGCTAGCGTCACACTTTCGAGATGATCGACTTCGGTATAAATGGTTTATTTTATTAATAAATAATATTTCCGCTTAACAATATTCTAACCGTCTATGTGAGTTACAGGAAATACTGACCCACGACAATTATCGGACCATTAAAATGAGAAGTGAAAAGATGAGAGAACGTAAGAGAGAGGAGACGAGAGAAGAGAGAAGGCGCCCTTGAAGAGGAGAGAGAGAGAGAGAGAAGAGAGTTTCATGTTAATTACTGAAAGAGATTGAGTGATTGGTTCAATATCGCGAACCAGCGTTGCGACAACCGTAATTACACTCTAGCAGCAAATACGGATTTGTTAATATAGGCTACAAAAATCATGAAGGTTTTTCACTTATCAGCATTCCAATTAAATAAAAGAATGAAATTAAAAAGGAAGGAGAGAGAGAGAGAGAGAGAGAGAGAGAGAGAGAGAGGAGAGAGAGAGAGAAGGAAAACCTAGACGCCATCGTTATCAGTTTATGACAAATCGTCCTTTACAAATCGTTCGTTGGTTACTTGAGACGATTTCAAAAACAGATTTCTCCAACCCTCAGCGGTACGTATTCCACCAGGTTTTACGTCTCGTAATTATTCCTTGAGGGAATGCGTCCCATTACCGTCTGCCTTACTGGCCTTAATAATGACCTTAATTTAAGGATGCAGAGTAAAAAAAAATATAAAAAGAAGAGAGAGAGGGAGAAATTGCATACATTATGGGGGAGTGCTGATACGGTCGAATGCGATAAACAAATGTTTTTTTTTTAAAAGACGTATTTCTCAGGATTTCTAATTGCAGAATTGCAGGTCATTGGCAACTCATTGCAATGTATGGAAAGAGGTCGGTCTCCCTGGGGTTATTTTGCCATTATTATTATTATTATTATTATTATTATTATTATTATTAATTATTATATTTTTATTATTATTATTATTATTAGTTGTAGTTTTCAAATAGAGCAAACAACATCAAACGCCAATAACATGCAAAACAAAATTCTGCAGAGTTGTGCAAACAAATATAAAACACAGGTAGCAAGTAGATAATATATACACACACACACACACACACACACACACACACACACATATATATATATTATATATATATATATATATATATTATATATATATATATATATATACTATATAAATATATTATATATATTATATATATATATACATATATACAACCCCATATATATGTATATATATACACCACACACATATATAAATAAAGTATATATATATATATATTAGCATTATATATCTATATATATAATGTATATATGTATATTGTATATTAATATATATTACACGCGAGGTACGTCTGTAAAAAATAAAGCATTAAATAGCACGAATAAGTCTTTTCAAGAACTTCCTATTAGGAAATGACATCTCCACCAATTACATCTTAATTAAACCATGAGGACAATTATTCTACGGAACTCATTAAATTAACAGGTGGTAATCACAGTTATAATTATTACGCAACGATAATTAACCTTCATTCACCCTCAAATATTAATGGTCTCTGAGGCAACACTAATCCAATATGTTTTCCACGCAATGATTTATTTATCAAGCTTCTCATTCTGTCTCTCTCCTCAAGTTAAGATGATTTGCATCTCATTATGCAGCAATGAGGTCATTTAGTTTTCGGAGACTCGTAGTCTAATATATTGCTCCGTAAGACTTATTGTCCTTCTATAATTGATTAAATATATGAGGTCCATTCCAAAGAGCTCGAGTTTTTCAAGATTACGAGCAGAGATGATTGAAATGACTGCCGAATGAATTTTTGTAAGTTTAATATAGCCTTTTGAATCCGAGACCAAATTTGGATGGAATTACCATATGAACGTACCCTTACTACGTTAAGAAAATAATACCAATAATTTAAGAATGTTCATAGTAATGTTTGCTGGTTTTTCAGTGGATACTGAACAGGATAGATGAACATTTGTGAACAGTGAAAAAAAAATTGTTCAGAAAAAAACTGATTTGATGAACTAGATGAATAGGAAGGAGAGTGTCCACGTCAAAATGAATATTTGATTAAGTTATTCTCTAAAACCACCAAATTACGATCAGACGTTCTCAAGATATTGTGTTGAATATTAACAGACGTATGTGCAGACATTTCCTTTTCTCATCTAAAAAACCAAATGGTTGAAAATATAATAGAAGGTAAATTAGCGTTAAAATAGACTAGACTGATCTCTGCTTATTACTGACAAGGAACCACAGTATCATAGAGACAGACGCTGGTTGATTTCGCCCAAATTTAAGATACGCTATTCCCTAATCCTTGATTCAACCTGACAGTCAAAGTTCGATAAACAATTACTCTGTAAGACTGGAAATGAAGTGGACTCTTGACAAAGGACGCCACAACCACATCACTTTACAAAAAGCCAACACTAGACAGAAATTCCTGGAGGAGTCGAACCTTGTCAGTACGAACTTTAGGACAACGCTAGAGAGAGAGAGAGAGAAGAGAGAGAGAGAGAGAGATTTCAAAGATGAGAGAGAGTGAGAGCGAGAGAGAGAGAGTGAGAGCGAGAGAGAGAGACGAAAGCAAGGAAAGGAATAACAGAGAGAGAGAGAGAGAGAGAGAGAGAGAGAAAGTACAGGATGGATAAAGGAAACGGGAGAAAAAAGAATAACAGAGAGAGAGAGAGAGAGAGAGAGAGAGAGAGAGAGAGAGAGAATGTACGGGATGGATAAAGAAAAGGGGAGAAAGAAAAAGAATAACAGAGAGAGAGAGAAGTACATGATGGATAAAATGAGCGAGAGTACAGGATTAGAAAACGAAAGAAAGAAATTGAGAGAGAGAGAGAGAGAGAGAGAGAGAGAGAGAGAGAGACAACGAAACCTTTTCAATCTTCTTCCAAGATCTGGAAACAAAAGCGGAAATTCGAGACAACTCCGCTGCCATTACGCCAGTTAATCACTTTGGCTATACGCCACTATCCAACACTCCCTCCCCCCCCAAACTCCCCTTACCTTCGTCTTCTCCCTCCTTCCCCTACCACTAACCAGCTACCCCTTCCCCTGCCTCCTGGCTC
>NC_087205.1:2395644-2400644 GCF_015104395.2 Macrobrachium nipponense | reverse complement strand
AGGTGTGTGTGGTCCCATGTTCTGGAACCGTCTGCCTGCTAATATCAAGCAGCGCGAAACCATATCTTCTTTTAAATCTCATTTGATTGCACACTTACTCCAAAATGAGAAACTTCATTTTTAGCCTTAGGTTCTAATCACTGTCATAAATTTTAGGAGCTTTAGAAGTATTCTCTTCTATACCGAATAAAGGTTGTGAAATTTTATCTTTTGGTTGTAAACTCTGTTTACTTTATCTTTTATGAGAATTAGCTAATTTATTATTTTACTGATTTGAAAGTTTTTCACTTGATTGTTTTTAAGGATCGTATTCATTTTATGCCTATATCATTATATGTTGTTTATCTTACTGCATTTCTGTTACATAGAGTCGAAAATTTTTATTGCATTTCCGTTTTTATTGAATTCAGAGATATTGTATGGCAATATGCCACCTGTATACTAGTTGCAAGTCCTGTGATAATGAGTACTGTTTATTATGTAAAAACTTTTATAAAGCTATGAAATAGACCTGTGTTTACTCAAGAAAGAAGTAAAATTATGTAATAGCCATTTTTAATGGAATAAAGAATTTGACTTTGACTTTGACTTTGACTCTCTCTCTCTCTCTCTCGTCAACAAAGGACAAAATGCAATGATTGTTAGGTTGCTGATTGCAATTTTACAGTTATCTTTGATGCTAATTCACCACTTATTTATATGTAAATATAAATATATATATATATATATATATATATATATATATATATATAATATATATATATATCATATAAAACATATATATACATATATATGTACATGAATATATATATATATATATATATATATATATATATATATATATATATATATATATATATATATATATATATATATTTATGAGGAATTTAATTGGGTAAGAACCTATTACAGTTAGTAATAACGAGAGAGAGAGAGAGAGAGAGAGAGAGAGAGAGAGAGAGAGAGAGAGAGAGAGAATTTAATTTTTAGCTTGCAATGAACCAGAAAGGTGAAAATAATGAAAACGAAAATATTTGATGATATACCAGGAATAAAATGAAAGTATGATAACGTTTTACATAAGAGCACCCAAGTAATCCAGGAGAGAGAGAGAGAGAGAGAGAGAGAGAGAGAGAGAGAGAGAGAAGCATCTTCCCTTAATGACGCCTTTGTTCCAACTATAATGACCTGACTGCTGCTCGTCCATTGTGTTGTCAGTCCTTCAAAGTTGTAGTAGCAACTTTTACGAGTTTTATGTTGAACCTTTTAGCCCTTATCTTTTCCTCCCAAACTTTTTTTCTCCCCCAAGTGCTTGAGGTTCACTGCTGTGGCGGTTGCGTAAAAGAGAGAGAGAGAGAGAGAGAGAGAGACCCAATCGCACTTCTCAACCCTGGCATTGTCAAGAATGTTTCTCTCAGACCTCCTCTTTTCCCAATAACATTTCTTGCTTTCTTTGCCTAAATTCTCGTTATTTTTGGCTCTCATTGGCCAGGGCTATTTAGCATACCTCTATTTATGGAAGTGGGGAGATTGATGTATTGATTTCAGTACTATTTACCTGTCTGACTCTCTTGTTTCATTATATTTTGACTGGATAGTTTTCCGAAGAGCGGTTCAGTCCAGCATGGACGCCAGAACTACTCTGACTTTAGAGAAATCACTTCCCCACTCCCACATCGTCAAAATAGGCCTACTAAAAATCTATGGCTATTGGGGGTCAGCAGGCCTATTTTGATGAAAGGGGGAAAGTTTATTTATTGATTCCAGGGCTATTTTCCTCGCTGGCTTCATTGTTATATAGCATTTTGACTGGATAGTTTCCTGAAGAGCGATTCAGTTCAGCAAGAAAGTCAGGACTCGACAAATCAGTTTACCTTCATCGTCAAAATAGGCCTACTCAATAGCTCTGGCTATTAATGGTCTAAAACAATGAGGATTAAGACAGAGAAACGAGGGAAACATTCTTTGGAAAATAAGATACCTGAGAGAATTTTTTTTTTTAAATGCCAGGGCTTTGGAGTGATAATGGATCATAGGTGTTATTGTTGTCATAGATATCACATCAGTCAGTTTGTTGGTGGTTATCCTGTGTTATGTAGCAAGATTTTAAGGGATGACTTTTTTTTTCTTATATAGATGGAAATAAAATAAAATCGTGGCAGACATTAAACCAACGAACAAATTGTTTTATTGTTCGTTACACTTAGTCCGATATAGGCTCGACACACATATATGTAAATTTCATGACAATGATAATTTTTATTATAATGGTCTATTAGTAGTAGTAATAGTAGCAGTAATACTAGTAGTATTAATTAATATTATTTACTTATTTGCTTATTTCATGGTACTGGCTTTGCAGAGCTGAAAGGCAAAATTCTTTGTGATATGCATTTGCTATTTATTGAAAAATTTTTAGGAGTTAAATTTAATTCTTAATAATGTGAAGAGTTGTTTCAAACTTATCCTAACCCACACTAATTTGTATTTTTTTTTGCAGGATTATACTTTTTAAGGTATTTCTGGTACCCATGAAAGTAGCAAAGAGCATTTGCAAGCACAGAGAGAGAGAGAGAGAGGAGAGAGAGAGAGAAGAGAGAGAGAGGAGAGAGAGGATTATTATCTACCAGACAGAAAGGCCCTGACCCCAGACACGAAGACCAGACAGGCTCAAGTATGACCTCTGCCTCGGATTAATCTTCAATGACGGTGGCCCTCGAGAGACTGAGCATATTTATTAAGGCGTGGCATTGCAAAAACTGAATAATCCTATTCAAAGGGGCGTCTTTCCACTAACGGGATCCTTTTGAGGTAAAACCAAATGTGAATATGACCATCCTGAAGGAATCAACAAAAAGAAAATTTCGCTCAATTCTAATTTCTATTTCTCGTTCCTAATGAAGTAAAAACAATACATCTAGTATTTATTATAGATTTGAGAACTTTACTTGTAACCATCCTACCTTGATTTTTTAACCCAAGGACCTGGAAAACATCCAAAGGAAATGTAAGTTACAACCGCAAATACGTACCATATCATGATATAATTTCCGAATATTTGTTCATGTTTAATCCTTTACACTGAGAGCAAAAACTGTAACTGAGAAACAGCGTCAAGGCTAATTTTAGATTCAAACTGCCTTATCCTTGTTATGCCTAAGTTTCTAATTGCCCCTGGTGACCGGCAGGTACTAAATTTATAGCTAAAAACTTTGTAGATTCACATCAACCGTGCATTTGATGTCTAGGCCCGTCCTTACGACGCGCCTGATTGGCTGTTGATAAACCAATCACAGGGCTGGAACCACTCGGTCTCTTTCGAGAGCTCACATGGGAAGGATGTATGTTCCACCTCTCCTGAGGTATACGTATGAAAGACGTATCCCTCTGGAGAGGTGGAACGTGTGTCCTTCTTATGTGAACTCTCTCTCGAGACTGAGAGTTTCCAGGCCCGTGATTGTCTTATCAACAGCCAATCAGGAGCGTCGTAAGGGACTGGCCTAGACATCAAATGCACGATTGATGTGAATCTACTATACGTAGTTACATTTTCTCAGAAAGGTACTCTGGGGTTATCTATTGATACCTGGAAGAAACCTATGCACGATTATATGATTCTGCCAAGTATTTGTAGTGCTTTCCACATTGGAGCAATATGAAAAAATTGAATCACGGCAATACAATTGATTTTATAAGAATGTTACTAATATTTAAATAATAGTGTTGAAATGATAAGTATTTGGAAGGAAACTACGAGGAATTAGCGGCAATGACTCTGGGATTATGTATAATTTTGTTTGTTTGTATGGTGTTCTTAAGTTGCATGGAACCAGTGGTTACTCAGCAACGGGACCAACGGCTTTACGTGACTTCCGAACCACGTCGAGAGTGAATTTCTATCACCAGAAATACACATCTCTGACCCCTCAATGGAAAGCCCGAGAATCGAACTCGCGGCCACCGAGGTGGCAGTCAAAGACCATACCAACCACGCCAATGGGCCGCTGTAATACGTATCATGCTACGGGGACTATTGGTGAACGAGCATCCAGCAGACTTATCAATATTACAAATTCTGAGCTTTTAATCTTGGTGGTAATTTCAACATTCGGTAACAATATACCTCCAGTTACTCCAGTTTTAATTTGATTCCCCGCTCTGCCAACGCAAAATCAGAGGAACTTAAGGCCTGTCCACACGACCGGGCCTGATCGGCGGACCTCCCCTCTAACCGTCACACTTGACGGGCAAACCGTCAAATTGCCCGATGGGTCTTGTTACTCTTGTAGCAAAATCGCCATGGTGTTGCCCGATGGCTTGAGCTTCGACCCTGGCAGACAACGTTAACCATATACATTTCTTTTATTGAGCCATTCTTTGCACCATATTCTCTTCTTTTTCTTCTTTTTCATCACACACAAAGCAAATATCATGCTACACAATATGTTTATCGTACTGCACTGAACACACTACTGGCATCGTCAACATGCCCACCTCTCCATCGCCTCACCCGTGTGGACAACATTCACGCATAAGCCCGCCAGAATTTGCCCGTCAACCTCGGAGCACGCCGATCAGGCCCGCTCGTGTGGACAGGCCTTTACTTCTGGTGATAGAATTTCATTTGTCGATATGGTCCGGATCCCACAATAAGCTGTAGGTCCCAATGCTAAGTAACCAATTGGTTCCTAGCCATGTAAATATGTCTAAGCCTTCGGGCTAGCCCTAGGAGAGCTGTTATAATGAGCTCAGTGGTCTGATTATGCTAAGGTATACTTACCTTTAACTCCATTTTTAAAATTTCAAGTGTAAATACAGTGATTCTTTCAAATTATCTCCGTAGTTATACCTCTAGACAGCAAGCACTTTGTGCTTGTTACAAGTTCATTTCAGGCTGCATTCCATGAACGCGCGTACTTGCATACATGGCCATTTTCACTGATGGAGATACTGGTCAAGACTTAGAATTTGGACAATTGACAACCTAAAAGAATTATAAA
>NC_087205.1:2378144-2388144 GCF_015104395.2 Macrobrachium nipponense | reverse complement strand
TATTCGATTCTTGAATACAATCACAGGTAAAGTCAAGAACCAGATTCTTAACTATAGATGTTCTATTATTAAATACAATCACAGGAAAAGTTATAAGCCGGGTGCTTGACTATAGATATTTTATTCTTAACCACAATCACATGAAAAGTTAAGGACCGGATTCTTAACTATAGATATTCGATTCTTAAATACAGTTACATGAAAAGTTAAGAACCGGAATTAAAATAATAGGGTAATCATAAATACAAATTACTTAGGTGTTTTCGCTTTCAAATATTTGCATTACGTGTAAAGGTACAAAATAGCCATGAGATTTTCATATTCATTATTTCTTTTTTTTTTTTTTTTTAGGTGTGGACAGATAGACGGGTAAGAATTTCCGAGCACTGAACCATTGGATGACTAATTTACATTTGTTAAAATTCTGAGCAATAACTCCGCATAGAGAGAGAGAGAGAGAGAGAGAGAGAGAGAGAGAGAGAGGAGGGATTAAATAATTTTCCCACTTTTTTAAGCGTGACCCCATTTCACTGGTATTTCTTGACCAAGTTCTCAAGTGACCTTGGCTCCTTAAGACACTCAGCCAAGCAGCCAGATTAAATTAACCGTCGGCTTAAAAAATCATCATGATCGTCAGCCGTCGGCTTAAGTGATCATGATAAAGTTTTCTCGTGGTCTGATGCCTAATTAGCGTTATTGTGGTCACCTGGTTTCGACTTCCGCTCCATCTTGATCTTCAACATAAGTTTAGATTTTTTATTTATTCTGTGGGTTTACATTTCATTTTAAAAATATCTTTCTGCTTCTCTTTTCCTACTTCTTCAGGCAGGTAGTTTTTGTCATTCATCTTTGTTGTTTCTACAATCTCTTATCCGTTCTTTGTTCCTTCTATTAATTATTATTCGTCATTCCCTTCTTATTTTCTTTCTTTTTTTTAGGGTGTTTCCTGTTTCAGCGGTTATTAGAAATATTTTTTTTATCCCCTTTTTCACAAATTTGACTCTATTTCACCTTTTACTTTCAGTAACACCATCATAGAACTATCATAATTCCAATTTTGCTTCTCTGTTTTCAGTCTCTTAATTATTTTTCCTCCAGGAAAAGTGGAATAAAAACCAATATTTGAAAAACGAAAATAAATGTCGACTGCAATCAGGAATCCCTCTTCCAAAGGCTTTATTTGACCTCTGCACAGTACCTCAGTACTACGGTGTCACAGTGTGATACAAGCTATCTTGGAGTCATATAGTATCAGGGGATTGAAAGAAAAATTTTGTTTATCTAACTCGTGTTTGGTTTGTTAGTTCGTTAGTTCCAATGTTCAGTTCATTTTGTGTACTATATATCGGTTACTTGAATTTAGATAACATTTGTTTACCTGCATCAGGCCTGTACCGAGGGGGGGGGGAGGATTTCTGGAAGTCCATATTTTCTGTGACTATCCTTCCCATTGAACTGTACTTACAAGTAATGAATAACTATCTTTTGTTTTTTAGGCAATCTTTTTTTTTTTTTTTTTTATAAATCATGCTATTAAACATTAACATAATTCTTGAGTAGTAGGAAATATACGAGTGATAATAGGAGTATGATGTATACCTATAAATGCAATGACATTTATAGAAGAAAAGGTCCAGTTTTGGAGAGACCGCCCCCCCCCCCCCCCCAATAAAAAACTCTGGATACAGGCCTGTGTATCTCTTTCTTTATTAAGATTCTTTAATCCTCTTTAATCTCTCCATATTCATAACCTTCCTTGACTGCTTTTTCTTCCTCCTCCTCCTCCTCCTCGTCTTCCTTCTTCTATCTCCTCCTCTTTCTCCTTCTCCTTGTCTTCCTTCTTCCATCTCCTCCACTTTCTCCTTCTCCTCGTCTTCCTTCTTCCATCTCCTCCACTTTCTCCTCCTCCTCGTCTTCCTTCTTCCATCTCCTCCACTTTCTCCTTCTTCTTGTCTTCCTTCTTCCATCTCCTCCACTTTCTCCTTCTCCTCGTCTTCCTTCTTCCATCTCCTCCACTTTCTCCTCCTCCTCGTCTTCCTTCTGCCATCTCCTCCACTTTCTCCTTCTCCTTGTCTTCCTTCTTCCATCTCTTCCACTTTCTCCTTCTCCTTGTTTTCCTTCTTCCATCTCCTCCACTTTCTCCTTCTCCTTATCTTCCTTCTTCCATCTCATCCTCCTAGTCATCCTTCTTTTATCACCTCTACTTTCTACTCCTCCTTGTCTTCCCTTTTTCTAATTATTTTATCACATCGCCTTTTCCATCTTCCTTCCATTCTCCACATCTCCCCTCTCCTTCTGCTCTCCCTACACCTCCTCCATCGTCTCTCCTTCCTCTCGGTTACTCTTCCTCCATCCACGACATACTCTTAGTTGTGCCAAAATCATTAAGACTCCCTCTTGGTGCTCACGACTGCGGTGATCAGCCGGGCGATATTTATGGCGCCAAAAAGGCTAATCACAAAACGAAGATTAAACCGCAATCTCTCGTCGACCATCGGGAACCCAGAATCGGGGTACCTAACGGGTAGGGGGTAGGTTTGATGTATAGGGGGGTAGGGGGTGTCAGTGTCAGCGGGAAGTGTTGGCGTAGGAAGGCTTCGGGTATTGGAGCAGGTATGGGGGTATGCTATGTATAGTGGGTAGGGTGGGAGGGTATTATCAGGATGGAGTACCTCAAGGAGGGCTTTTGAAGCACCAATAACTTTTCAACAAATATTTACGGCAATTTTTTTTACGGGGGGTGGGGGGGGCAACATTTTATACAACAGCCTATTTTGCAGAACCGCAAATCGATCTATCGGTTTCCAAACTACTTACATGATCGGCTCTTTCCACTTTTTCGTTTATTTTTTTTGTTTGCTATTTTATTTTCGAGGCACCCGAAGCTTTATTGCAGGGGGGGTAGGTGGATTGTTGCGAGTGTCTGAGAGCCCGTGATACCATTATAAAGGTATGGGATCTTGAAGTAGTTTGGCAGTTCTGTATTTAAATGGCTTTTTTGTTACTATTTTTTTCCTGATATTTTTTCTTGAAAGAGATAATAGCCCCTTAGTACCCATATACTCAGTTATCTTTTTTTTTAATCTCTCTCTCTATACTCTCTATTTTCTTTTTCTTTTTTTTCAAAAGGTCACAGTCTGTCAGTAAATGGGCCTACAATTACAATTCGACCTTCGCCAAACCATTATTAGTTAAAGCTCAACCTCCAGTTTGTCCTCCTTTGAAAATGGCTAACAGGTGTGACGAGAAACCACTACGATTTTACTTTCTAGTTTGAATGTATCTTTGATATTTCACTCTATTAAGAAAACCTGTTGAAGCCTGCAATGAAGAACAAAAATATTTTAACTATGCACGAAGCAATATAACTAATCTGAGTAAAACAGATTTGAAAGACGTGAGAATTCTGCTTCATTTTTACTTTCGAGTGAACAAACATTTGTAATAAACCAACTATTTTTATGATGTTTATGAAAATTTGTGATAAATATACATTTTCATAATAGAAAAGTTGAAAGTTTATTATTATTATTATTATTATTATTATTATTATTATTATTATTATTATTATTATTATTATTATCAAAACGTGCAAACATTCCTATGGAAACAAGACTAGACCTATAAACGATGTATATATATATATATATATATATATATATATATATATATATATATATATATATATATTATATATATTTGTGATAGATATATATTTTCATAAATAATCGAAAAAGATGGAAGTTTATTATTATTATCATTATTATTATTATCATCACTATTATTATTATCATTATTATTAAAACGTGTAAGCATTCCTATGGAACAGGACTAGACCTATAAACGAGAGAGAGAGAGAGAGAGAGAGAGAGAGAGAGAGAGAGAGAGAGAGAGAGAGAGAGAGAGAAATCATAATTTTTTAATACACAGATATGAAAATTGTTGCTTCGAATAACCCTCAAAAGAAATACTTTATTTTTTTTTTTACCGTCATATCGAACTTTATACATTGCCTATCTGTATTTATCGTTATCTACACATCGCCGTAATCACCTTGCGTGCGATGTAAGATTTTAATCGGTCCTCTTAAATAGAAACGTGATGCCACGACACGTAAATATAGCCTTAACACCCTTTATCATGATCGCAGAGGATATATTACACAAAAGTAAAATGTAATGACAAAGTGGAGTTGATGAACTGTGAATTATCTGGCGTTACAATTACCGGGATCGTTGGCTACGATGAGAGGGAGCTCAATAATGCCTGGAACATTTATATTAACATTTAATAGAAAATAGTGCAGGTCTTTTCGGCTGCTCGTCCGCTAACCACAGACAAACCAAGGCTTGCTGAAAGCCTACGGACTGAATTTTGGCACGAGGCGCATGGGAGCTTATATGCCAACGGCGTTAGGCATTCCTAGGTGGTCACGCATCACTGACCATAGACGGTAATACTGAACATCACTGGTCTATCAAAGAGACCAGTGAAGTAGTGAACATGTCACTGACTAGCTTTCATTTGGGGATCAGCCATGAAAGAAGTGAGCAGACGTTGCAAATCTATCTTCCATGGAAAATGTAGTGCGAATGTGCTGATGTTTTTACAAGATATGAACTATTGTCTTACATATGTCAAATAGAGACGTGTTTATATATATATATCTATATATGTATATGTATAATGTATATATATATATTATTAGCATATATAAAGGTATCTATGTAATATATATACACACACACGCACACACATGTATGTATGTATATAATTATATATAAATATAGTATTATAATATATTACTATATTTTAATATATTTTTATATACATAATAATAATGTGTATATACTTATACATATATATTGTTAATACTATAAACAATATATATATATTATGTATATATTATATTTCATATATATATATATTATTATATATATAATTTATATTATATATATATACATATATATAAAATATAAATATAATATATTATATATATATATATTATATATATATATATTTTATATATATATATATATATATATATATATATATATTCTATATACACGATGAGAGAGGTTAACAAGATAATTATGCCATATAGTATATATAATGGGACGTTTCCGTCTCTCCGTGTTCGAATTAGTCGGAGTACAAATCTAGCGAGCAAAAACAATGGCGACCACAAAAGAATATCAACAATGCTAACATCACTTACGAAGACATCAAAGAGCTTCCGGTAGTGAGACGCTTCCACAAAGACGAAGAGAGAGAGAGAGAAGGAGAGGGAGGAGAGAGAAGAGAGAGAGAGAGAGAGGAGCAGAGAAATGACAATCTGATTTGTGAAATCGTGAGACTTGGAATCACTTCGTAGAACTGAATCACTTCCCTCGAGGAATTTCTCCGAAGACGCCGATATCTTCTTTGTCCATCATCTATCGACTCGTAACTATCAAATAAGGAGGAGAATTATCGGTGCAGAATCAATTCATTTCACGTTCTAAGCGACGTGGGTGCCGCAGAAATCACAGCATTTAAGAATAACACGGATTTACGACAAGGGTGCCGGAGAAGGGGAGATTGAAAATACGAAGGAATTTCGACAGAGATTCGCAACAAACTTGAATAAATTAGATAAATAAGAGAGATTTGCTCTAAATTTGTGGAGAGAGAGAGAGAGAGAGAGAGAGAGAGAGAGAGAGAGAGAGGTATATTAATCGGCGCAAAAATAACTGCGTAGTTTGAGCCAAAAATGCTCACGAAGATATTGTTTTTAAAATGTTCCTCCACTAATATTCTGTCAAGAGCTCCAGTTTAATTTTTTTCCTGTCAGGTATTAATTCGTGCGAGGAAAAGTCTCTCGCTTGTTTTCAAGATTAATAATAATAATAATAATAATAATAATAATAATAATAATAATAATAATAATACTAATAATAATAATAATATAATATAATATAAATATAAGTATAAGTAAATATAGATAAAAATAAATATAAAGAATATATATAAATATAATATAAATATTAATGTTGATATTTTTAATATTAATATTAATATTAATATTCATATTAATATTAATATTAATATTAATATTAATATTAAATTAATTATTTAATTCTACTTAACATTAACATTAACATTAACATTCAACATTATTATTATTAATTATTATTATTGATTATTATTATTATTATTATTATTATTATTATTATTGATTATTATTATTATTATTAAATTATTAAAACTCAGATTACAGAGTCTACACCCACAAGGTTGGACCGAAACGTCTGTGCCTCAGTGATAGGTGAATTCTGAATACATAAAGTTAAAGAAGTTGAACAGCTGAATACTATTGTTTATATGGAATGAAAAGCAAAAGACAAAAGCAATGCGCCTGAGGTGTGAATAAAAGAAAAAAAAAATTATTGATTATTGATTATTCCAATATACTACTCGTGTTGTTTCATCAAAATCAGGGAGAGAGAGAGAGAGAGAGAGAGAGAGAGAGAGAGAGAGAGAGAGAGAGAATGGGGGTTTAAAACTAACCTGTGACCTCGAAAAAAGGTCAAGATTGACTTCATCGGGGATGATAGTGATTGATCAGCCTCAAGGCAGATACCTACTAAGTTTTAATTAAGTTAGAAGTAAAATGAAAGTTTTTTTTTATATAGTTTTTTGGCAGTATGCCAAGAACTGGGGCAACTAAGGCCATTCAGCGCTGAAACGGAAATTACAGTAAAAGGCTTGAAAGGTGTAACAGGAGGAAAACCTCAAAGCAGTTGCACTACGAAACAATTGTTAGGAGAGGGTGGACAGTAAGATGGAAGAAAGACAATATGAGCGGAGGTACAGTAAAAGAAACGAAAGTGGTTGCAGCTAGGGGCCGAAGGGACGCTGCAAAGAACCTTAAGTAATGCCTACATTGCACCGAATGAGGTGCACTGACGGCACTAACCCCCTATGGGGTAAAGTGAAATGAAATGCTGAACGTTAACTGAACCAGTGACACACATAGGAAAGCCATCTTAAAGAACAGTTGGGGCAGGTCATCACTAATCTTAAGGTAACTATCTACTTAGCAAGTTTCATCGGTTCAGAAAAATTAAAATATCAAAGAACGAGCTTTTAAACTTAAATTTACCCTGTGACCTTGCAGAATAAGGTAAGGTCTAAAATATTTTAAGAAAAATTTCGACACAGACTAGGTTCCTGTTTATCATGATTCATCAAAATGAGAGAGAAAATAAATGACAACCTTCACAATGGCGTGACCTTGAAAAATATGTCACGTTAAAAAACAATGACTAAATATGCCTTTGACATATAGCTTCGGATTCTGAGGAATAGAGGTATCTAACCGACAAAGAATGTTTCTGAGATATAAGGGAAACATATTTCTAAATTCTGACCGCTTATTTGACACGTGACCTTGTACAAAATTTGGTCGTGGTAAAAAAAAAATTATTTAAGTAAAAAAGGATTTATGGGAAAAGTGACCATCGCGTAAAATATCAACTTACAAAGAATCAAAATTGGCGAAGCAAAGGGGAAGAAATGAGACAGTTATGACAACAAAAGCATTATCATAAGAATGTGGGTGAATCAACAAACATGTAAATATAAACAAAAACTGAACAAGGAAAAGGAAACAGAAAACTTTCAAAGGTGAACGCTGTTGTTCAAGCGGTATTTGCTGTTAATGAATAAAGAAAAAATTATGTGTAAAATCATGTTCTTAATACCTAACACAGGCTATATTGTTAACAAGACCAAAACCTTGCAAGAACTTCTCTCTCTCTCTCTCTCTCTCTCTCTCTCTCTCTCTCTCGCCCTTGGTCCGCCTAATTACCATTCCTTTCGGACTAATCCCCACCAATATATCCCAAAAATATGCACCGAAGACCACACGAACGGACAAAGCCGAAGAAGTCCTTGACACGATCGTGAAAATGACCCTTACGGCCAATTATCATTATCCCGAGCTGGAATCCATAACGCCAAGTTCACGGACGGCATTCCGATGGAAACTCGACCTTAAGGACGAAGTCATTGAGGAGGAGCTCGACGACTTCTTTAGGTCCCGGTACCATCACTGATAGACCGACCAGCCGATAGACCGAGCTTGACGTCAAACGCAAAAATCTGGTGTGTGATTTGCCCCCGAGAAGAAGAAGACGCTACGAAATCCCTCCCCCAGGGCGGTAAGGACGAAAACTCCACTGGAGGGACAGGTGGCCGTGACCCTAAACGGCGGGAGAGTCCTTAGCGGGTTCCTTCCCCCAGGAAGGCATAATTACAGCCCTCAACAATGCCAAGGACGGAGTCGGCTCCAAGTGCCGTCGATCCTTGCGAGGCGAAGCTCGTGTGCTTGAGGAAGGAGGAGGAATTACGGGAGAGGAAGTGTGGTTGGTGGGTGGGGGGGTGGGGGGGGGGGGGGGGTGGGGGGGAAGGGCCTGAAAGGAGGTATCATGGAATTCATCTTAAAAGTTTTCTAACAGCCATTCATCACGGCGTTGTGATTGCTATGACTGCTTCCACCATTACCCCCGTTCAGCCATTACCTTTGTTTTCCAGGATTGTTCCAGGACGATGGGAGGGCCTGGAAGGTGGTATCATGGAATTCATCTCAAAAGTTTTCTAACGTCAATTCATCACTGTATTGTGATTGCTATGACTGCTTCCACCATTACCCCCGTTCAGCCATTACCTTTGTTTTACAGGATTGTTCCAGGACGATGGGAGGGCCTGGAAGGTGGTATCATGGAATTAATCTTTAAAGTTTTCTAACATCAATTCATCACGGCGTTGTGATTGCTATGACTGCTTCCACCATTACCACCGTCTAGCCATTACCTTTGTTTTCCAGGATTGTTCCAGGACGATGGGAGGGCCTGGAAGGTGTTATCGTGGAATTAATCTTTAAAGTTTTCTAACATCAATTCATCACGGCGTTGTGATTGCCATGACTGCTTCCACCATTACCCCCGTTCAGCCATTACCTTTGTTTTACAGGATTGTTCCAGGACGATGGGAGGGCCTGGAAGGTGGTATCATGGAATTAATCTTTAAAGTTTTCTAACATCAATTCATCACGGCGTTGTGATTGCTATGACTGCTTCCACCATTACCACCGTCTAGCCATTACCTTTGTTTTCCAGGATTGTTCCAGGACGATGGGGAAGGGGCCCTGGAAGGTTCGGGTATGCATGGAATTCCATGCTCAAAAGGTTTTCTAACGTCAATTTCATCACTGTATTGTGATTGCTATGGACTGTTTTTTCCACCATTACCCCCGTTCAGCCAAAATTTTAAAAACCTTTTTTTTTTGTTTTTTTACAGGATTGCTCCAGGACGATGGGAGATCCCCGTTCAGCCATTACCTTTGTTTTACAGGATTGTTCCAGGACGATGGGAGGGCCTGGAAGGTGGTATCATGGAATTCATCTTAAAAGTTTTCTAACATCAATTCATCACGGCGTTGTGATTGCTATGACTGCTTCCACCATTACCACCGTCTAGCCATTACCTTTGTTTTCCAGGATTGTTCCAGGACGAGCTCGCGAGAGAAAGGATGGGAATTATCGTCTCCCAAGGACAAGCACTCTGTGCCTTTACGGTACGAAACGAGAAGTCATTTGTGACGAAAGTGATTTGTGGGCTAAGGGACCCGTACAGACCATTAGCATAATTGAGCAGGGTCATACGTCTTTTATATCTGAAATGGTCATTACGTTCGTTCTTTCGCCTAATGGGGGCAAAGCTAATTGCGGGAGAGGGACCAATTTAGAACTAAATAACAGGTTCGGACGTAAATAATGGCGTGAAATGTAAACTTGAATAATAGTTTTTTTCTCTTGAGGAATAAATTTTCCTCTGAGAACGTATTTTTGTTTCGAGTTCAGTTTCAAAAATGCCTTTTACTGTGAATCCTCTCTTTCATTGAGTCCATCACACATTTATTTATTTATTTTTTAGAAATAAGTTTTCATCTGAGAAC
>NC_087205.1:2368144-2375644 GCF_015104395.2 Macrobrachium nipponense | reverse complement strand
GTCAATGAACCTCTGTTGTTAAGTGTGACCCACTATATTTTTCATGTCTTTCTGTTGGGATTTCCGTTCTCTGTTCAAGCTATTAGCTCGTTTATCTGCTAATTCCTTCTCGAAGTCTTGGTTAATACTTGACTTTTCCTCAAGATCTGGTCCTTTCCAGGTCTCCATCAGGTTAACTGTTATTTCTTGTCCCCTTTGTGTACCGGGTCTGCGACAAGTAGAGCAGATCATTCCTGAGGCTTCGCCAACCTAGATTTCTTCTCAGATTTGGGCACCAGGGACCCCTACAGGTCCTTCATTCCTTGACTGTCGAGCTGTACTCGATCCATTTGTGCTTCCTTTTGCTCGGGGCCCCCAGGTCGTCTCCAGGTCATTCATTCTCGAGAGCTTATCTACCCAGTCTCTGCAATCTCGACTTCCTCGTACCTTTGTTCACGTATTTCCTTCAGGCTCTTACAAAGTGGAAAGGGAAAAAAAAAGTGGATTTCAATTCACTCACTGTTTATCTGTCTGTCTGCGCAACTTGGAGAAGTGAAACCAATCCACAGGAAGGCCCTTCTAATATAATGATAAAGCAAATAAGTAGTGAGTAGGTGCCTCCATCAAAGTACGCCAAATTAATCTACGGGGCTTTATCAGCGAATGATTATGCAAAAATCACGATAAAGAGTAAGTATCAAGTAAATGACTGCAGGATGACTTGGGTAATTCAGCAAACACAGTGACACACAGGAATGACCTCTTTTCAGACTAAGATAAATTTTGTTTTCAAAATTCTTTGCTTAGATATATATATATATATATATATATATATATATATATTATATATATATATATATATATATATATATATATATATATACACACACATATATATATATATATATATATATATATATATATTAGATATATATATATATATATATAATCACACGGTACAGTCTCATGGAACATCCTCTACGGAGACGACAGCCGGGCAAATCAAAGCAAGAGAAAAATCATTCTCGTGTGCAATATCTCAGGATTAGCAGCGAATGCTTAAGCTTTTGCAACATTTCTCAGTCGATGCATAACGGAGAAGATCACCGTCTCCAATACCTGGCGCATCCCTTCCGTTCCCCCGGGTTAGTAATTATTCCGATCGGCTAATTAACATTTGCATCAGCATGGAAATCAATTTCCGTTATCGGGGATTGCAGCGCTCCGCCCCACCCCTGGAGATGGATCGCTGTTGAGTTGTTGCGCAAGGAGCGTTTCGACCAGATTAAAACTAAGTAATTTCTCATGCGACGTCGCTCTCGAAGGTTCGTCCCCTGATTGTCATTTATTTCTTGATTAAGAGGCGTCCTCCTGCGTATACCTTGGTTTCAGTTGGAAACGACGAGGATATGAGATGATGTCGAATCTCCAGCTACGTGATTCCCGTCTCTTCGATGCTTTGTTTTTAAAATGGGACGCAAAAGGGGATAAGATGATTTTAAACTAGACAGTGAAAAGCATTTTGCCTTGATTGATTCCGTTATAAAAAAAAAGGATTAAAATAAAAATACCGATATCTGTTGTTTATGACCAATAATTAAGCATAGATGAGAAAGATAACCAAGAGAATTTTAGAATAGATAATTCAACGAGTATCTACGTCATTTGTTTCATCCAAGGAGAACTCGGACAAAGGTGTAGAATATTTTATCTGAGAGAGAGAGAGAGAGAGAGAGAGAGAGAGTGTGTGTGTGTACATGCATATATACATACATATATGCACGCATACATACAGGCAACAGGTTGCTTGTCCGGTGACCCTTCTTGACCCTTCCTAGGTCCAACCACAGTCGTCTCACCACCATATACCAAATTACAATATACTACAGAGCCTAAAGGAATTTTCACGTTATGGGTTCTAAGGCCTCTGCATCTCCCGCGGGATCGATTTCGGGTTTCTCGCCGGTGAGGCGGGGTCATTCGTCGCTGATTCCTAGAAGCAACGCCAGGATAAATCGCCAATGAACGCGTTCGCCTCAAGTCATCCAAATCCGCGCATCCAATCTTGAGGTATTTTGGTCACATTATCTCCTCCCGATTTCGTTGCCGAGGGGGGGGGGGGGGGGTGGGGGGGGGGGGGGGGGGGGGGTCAAATTCCCGAACTGTAGCCGAGTACCGGACCTTCCCTGGAAGAGCGGGACGCCATATCTTAAAAGCTAACCATAGAATCTTGAAAATAATCTCATTGTGTTTCCCACACACTAATTACTTATCGGATATTTCTTTGAACTAACTTGACCTAGGTCAACCCAACCCAACCTAATCTAACATCGTAATAACATCTTCGATTGGTTCACCAGTGCCAATCATCGAAGGGAGCGGACGGGTGACATGCTGGCATTTAGTTGGGTATAAATCATGGTATAGTTTCGTAACTGGGTATCAGGGCATTCACTGTCTTTCCCTTCGCATTCTTTCAGTTCTCAAGAGTTTCATGAACGTAATGCCCTTGATTTGTACTTCCAGTTTGGATTTTTTACAGTTCTCAGGGTATCTAGCATTAAATGGCATTGAGTGACATTTCTAATGGTCTAGGTGAAGGTCAGGTCGCTCAGAATGATTTGACCTAAGGTTTCCTTTGATGGTGGTTTTATATGATCTAAGAGGATCTTGAACAATGGTGACCTTTTTGATAATTCAAGTTTGAACAAATGTACTCTGGTTAATAAGTCATGTTAGAACGAAAATGCTCGTTAATATTTGTTTGAATTTTTTTATATAGTTTGGTCAATTTTAAGGAACCCTTAGGCCAAAGTGCCCTTCTGTAGGAAGTGCCGGGTCAAAGAACCTTGTTGATTATTTCAAGCAGCGTTTCGCTATTTAAGTCACATCCATAAAAAATAACAAATTTGACGGTTATAATGAAAATAACTCATGCATGCCCGTAAGCAAGTTCTATATATATATATATATATATATATATATATATATATATATATATATATATAATATATATATTATATATAAATATGACTGGTAAAAATGTTCTGTAACAACAGAATTCCATCTAAGGTCTGTTGATTTTGTCGAGGTAGAAGTCTTTGTCCATTATTACAATTTTGCCGTCTTTGTCGGATCTACTTATTTTAACATCTAACTTTTTTAGCGAGTGGATGGCTATCATGAATCTGCGGGGAACAGGATATTTCTTATGAAGGTCAGTTAAAGCATTTAGTAACACTCCTTTTAAACTACAGCCGTGAAGAGATATGTTTAAAAGGAGTGTTACTAAATGCTTTAACTGACCTTCATAAGAAATATCCTGTTCCCCGCAGATTCATGATAGCCATCCACTCGCTAAAAAAGTTAGATGTTATAATAAGTAGATCCGACAAAGACGGCAAAATTGTAATAATGGCGAACAAAAGACTTCTAGACCTCGAACAAAAACAGATCAACCAGCTCCTTAGCGACACAAATACTTACGAAAAACTGACGAAAAATCCCCTCCAGAACGTTCCCACAGAATTTTTTCGGAAAGTAAGATTAATTGGCCAAGACAAAAAAGAGTATTGAACTATTAGAGAAATTTAAAATAATTAATCCTAAATTACCCTACTTTTATGGTCTTCCCAAAACTCACAAAGACAATCTTCCATTCAGATCCATCGTTTCATGCGCCGGAGCTTTCAATTACAAAATTTCTAAATGGTTAGCTGGCCTCCTTTCTCCTTTTTTAGGCACTTTTTCTCCCAGTCACATCAAACATTCGGAAGACTTTTGTCACAAATTCAGAGAAGCACATATACCACTTCACAACATAAAACTTTTAAGGCCTTGGACGTAGACTCCCTATTCACAAAAGTACCAGTACAGGACGTTCTTCAGTTTTTAAGGGAAAAATTATCCCCCTATTCAGATCATTTCCCTTTGGCGCTTGACAAAATAATAAAGTTAGTTGAATTATGTGCATCTAATAACGTATTTTCATTCGGGGAATCATTCTACAAGCAAAAATTCGGGTGTAGTATGGGTAGTCCTTTAAGTCCTATTTTAGCCAATCTGTACATGGAATACTTTGAAACTACAGTAATAAATGCAATAAAACCAAAAACATGCTGTGGATGAGATACGTGGATGACATACTAACATTTTGGGATAATAAGTGGGGTAATTTTAATGAATTCCTCTCAAAATTAAACGCATTAGTGCCCAGCATCAAATTTAAAGTTGAATGGGAAACAGACAACAAAATTCCTTTTCTTGATGTTTTAATAATCAGAGACACGACAGAATACAAATTTACCATATACAGAAAACCAACGTTCTCACTTTCATATATTCACTACTTTAGCTGTCATGACATTACTATCAAGATAGGTGTAGCTAGCAACCTATTCTTAAGAGCCTTACGAATTTGTTCCCCAGATTTCCTGGAAAAAGAATTTGAACTAATTCGCAAGCAACTTTCATCTTTAAAGTATCCTGACCATATAATTTGAGAAAGCAATTCAAAAAGCAAACGTAATTTTTCTACCGACTCCCTAAAGACAAGACCAGAGACACACCCAACAATAAAATAAAAATTCCCCACCTGGAGACGATTAAGAGAGTAACTCACACCCTTGGGAAATCCAACCCTTTTGCATTTACCTACCCAAATACCTTAGCCAAATCCCTGATTAACGTCCAACAAAAGACATCTCTGGGGTATATGAGATCCCATGCCAGGACTGTGACCAATCTTACATCGGATTTACAGGTAAATCACTTCCCCAGAGATTAATACAACACAAACGGTCAGTTAGGTATGGACAACAGAACTCGGCTATTTTCAACCATATAAATGAACATAACCATAGAATAAACTGGAATATGTCACGTGTAATTTATAGCAGCAACTGCCGGTACAAGAGTCAAATGATGGAATCGGCCTTAATAAAAGAGAAGCAGGTAATGAACATCTCAAAAGGGGCTTGGATATCAGATATCGTCGACGCAGTGTTCATTCAACCAACGCTTAAGAAGATTAAAGGAAGATTATCAGCGGGGGTGACCTAAATTGGCTTACTTGTGGACGAATCTCTTGTATATACCACCTTTTCTGTAAACTTTTCTCATTCATATACCTGAAGAGAGAGACAGCAGTCTCTGAAATATAGTACTTTTCTCTCTACATTTTGGTGTTTTTATGGGCTCCTTTTATTAGATATATAAATATATATTAAAAATATTATATATATATATATATATATATATATATATGTACATATATATATATAATATATATATACATATACATATATATGTATGTGTATACAACAATGAAAAAATAAAATAAAGATAGTTTCTTTAATTTTAACCTTTTTATGAATGTGTCAAACAGACAACATCCCACGAATAGAAAACCAAAACTTTCTCCCAGTTTCAAAATGCTGTCCCAAAACAAAAGTTTATTTCCATTTTAATTTTATTGGCCTTATTCACCAGAACAACGCCCCCAACAAGCATGTGAATCACGACTTCAACGCTGCTATTAAGAAACCCAAAGGCATTTCTCTTTAGTACTTTAATCTCTCAGGACAACCTGAGAACAGAAAATGCTCGAGAGAAGTCCATGTTCCATAACAGGAGGTTATTTCCGTTTGCATTTTATCGGCGCCTTTACAAAAACAACACGTGACGGCGGCAAGCCTTTGAACATATCTACCTCCCAAGGACCCCTCGAATACCGGATCGATATAACATGCGATACCGAAAGAAGGATGTATGTGACGACACTTCTCCTCTTGTAAACAAAGCCATAGAACGCGGCCCCGGAGAACTGTTAAAGGCTCCATACGACAGTGGAGACGATAATCGAAGCCTACATCAACTGGCTGTAGTCGGTGTCACACAAGATGATTTTTTCAGCGTCTTTTACATCGTCTCGCCTTCCAGTTCTTGCACGAAGGTGGCGATATTTAGCCAACATTGGACTGAATTTCAAGTCAAGTATGTTTGTTTAAGCGATCTCAATCAAGGACAAATAAAGTCGACCACTTATCGACCAATATTTTGCCTACAGATTTTGAATTGATAACCGAAGAGATAGTTGTGTGAAATTGCCTTTACGAT
Organism: Macrobrachium nipponense; assembly: GCF_015104395.2. NCBI lineage: Eukaryota > Metazoa > Arthropoda > Malacostraca > Decapoda > Palaemonidae > Macrobrachium > Macrobrachium nipponense. The sequence continues at coordinate 2,369,548 of NC_087205.1, read as the reverse complement.
AGGCAGAAACTCAAATTCAACTTCAAATTCAAAAGTTTTATTTCTGACATAAATGGCCATATACAGACACATACATATACACATGCATAAACATATATAAAAAGCCTCCAAATGCGTATGCCAAGGGTACGCATTCCAGTAAAAAAAAAAGGAATTCCCAGTTATTATCATGAACAAGGCCTTGTGACACGCCACCCGCAAAGTCCCGAATAAACAAAAAAGCGCCTATCTTTTTTTTTTTCTGACTGATAATGAGATGCAAATCTTTGCCTGTGTTAACCGTGAAGAAGTGGAAGAAGAGGAAAAAAAGCAATATATGACTAGTGAGTGGTGTCGTGACTTTGCAGAGCAGAGAGGTGAAGAGCAGAGATAGTATTGGCTACAGGACATGAGAATGGATATCTGGGCCCTGCGATAAAACAATGTAATACATGCACAAACGTAGACACACACACACAATATATATATATATATATATATATATATATATATATATATATATATATATATATATACATACATACATATGAATATAAATGTATATAAATGTACTATACAAATATATGTATATTTATGTTTTACTTAAAATTACATTTGAATTTTAAGGTTCTTCGAGGTCAAATTAAAAAAAAAAGTATTGTGTAGAATTAAGATTCTGAATTCGCATAAACTTAATCAAAGGGATTTTAAATTGCTGGGAAGATTGATTGATTGATTTTTAATTATATGGTTTCATAACAACGAAGTTCGACACCGAAAAATTACCTAGAAATCGATCTATTTTATCTCCTAGGATGCTTCTGATGTGGATATAATGAACCTGTGGTAGAAACACTTGGGATATTACCTTGCTGATTCACAACTCAAATGAATGTTGGTACCTATAGCACACAGTAGTATGTTGCTTATTACTAGGTTTCTTCTAAGATTCTGAGGTAGTGTTGAACCCGGTTAGTGGGTTACGGATTGCTAAGCTACAATTAGAAAGGATATGAGGTTACTGTGTTAAGATCCTAAGGATATAAGTTCCAGCATGAATAGGATTTTTCTATCTATCGTTATTGAAAATGAGCAAACCTTTACAAGGAACGAGGGTTTAATATGATAACTTCATTAAATATATTTGCAATGGATAAAAAGCGATACAATACAAAGCAATAAAAGAAGCGAAGCAAATAACAAATAAACAAGTATAAATAAAAAAATAACAAATAAACAAGTATATATAAAAAAAAATTACAAGGAACGAGGATCTGATATAATAAACGTATTAAATAAATTTGGACTGCATAGAAAGTGATACAATAAAAAGCAATAAAAGAAGCGAAGCAAATAACAAATGAACAAGTATAAATAAAAAAAAACATTTACAAGGAACGAGGGTGTAATATAATAAAATTATTA